>NC_063179.1:442245-669662 GCF_023159225.1 Perognathus longimembris pacificus | reverse complement strand
GGCTGGTCCCCTCCACCAGCCCCCTGACCTCCTGCAGGCCACGGGTGGCCACGTGCAGCTGTGTTTTGATTTGAAATGAAAGTGAGTCGAAGGAAACACGGAAGGAAGAGCGTAGTTGTCTCAAGAAACAGAATTCACAGCTCACAGGAGCCAGCATTCAGACGCTTTCCACCACATCTGTGGCACCAGAGCCTCAAGAAGTTGAGTTTGCCATGAGCCAAGCAGCCAAATTTACCAGCCCCCCCTCCCCAATTTACTATCCCCCTTCATGGACTCTACTGAGGGCCCACTGCATTTCATTTTGATTTCTCTAATAAATACACAAAGGTGGACAGAGGTGAGCTTCTAGAAGCTCCTTGCTCCAATGCATCATGTGGACCAGTGCAGATGCCCCCCGGGGGGGTGGAGAGCAGAGACAGGGTGCCCCGCCCCAAATCTTCTCCTTACAGGAGCACACAGCCTCCTGCCCTCGAGGAGTTTCCAATCTAGTAGGGGGGAGGCATAGGCGAGGAGGCACTTGGGTGAGACCAGGGGACGCGGCAGAACTGGGTGGGGACAAGGCGTCCGGGGGGGAGCGGGGCGCTCTTGGGGCTCATCACGACCATGACGGGAGGCTCGAGGCAGGCAGAGCCTGGTCCCACAGAGGATCCGGGGTCCGAAGGAGGACCGGGGCCACAGCCCTCCCTTGGGCTTGTGGATCAGAGCTGGTTGTCGCGGAGGGGCAGTGGGGAGGTTCGAGTCCCGGGGAGATGGGAGCAGACCCGAGGCAGCAGGTGGCACCACGGGAAGTATCTGGAACGCAAGGAGAGAGAGGTCTGAGCAGGACCTGGCTTCGGGGTGATCAGGGCACTGCCAAGGACAGGGTGTGGTCTTGGGGTCCATTGCCCGGTCCAAAGGACGAGGCCAGGGGCAGGGGAAGTAGGCATGGTAGCGTGCTGAGTCACTTCAGAGCCCGAGTGGAGGAGAAATAGGTGCTATGGTCTCCAGAGGCTGGAGGAGGGGCGGCATTACAGATGGCAGGGGAGGCTGGGGAGGGGGAGGGGGAGGGGGAGGGGGAGGAGGGGGAGGAGGAAGAGGGGGAGTAGGGAGGAGGAGGAGGAGGGGGAGGAGGGGGAGGAGGGGGAGGAGGAGGAGGAGGAGGAGGGGGGGAGGAGGAGGAGGAGGGGAAGTCAGGAAAGAGGAGGAGGAGGAGGGGGAGGAGGGGGGAGGAGGAGAGGAGGAGGAGGAGGAGGAGGAGGAGGAGGAGGAGTGAGGAGAGGAGGAGGGAGGAGGGGAACTCAGGGAAGGAGGAGGGAGCAGGTGAACTCTCGTCCTGAGCTTCTTAATGAAGAGTGTCAGGGAGTCTCTTCCCTTCCCCTATGGAGGTGTGGACTTCACTGCCCCCTCAGACCCCACCTGAACGTGGAAAAAAACCAGACCTATTCTCCTCGCCCCTCTCTTCTTCCCTCCCCTCTCTTCTTCCCTCCCCTCTCTTCTTCCCTCCCCTCTCTTCTTCCCTCCCCTCCTCTTCTTCCCTCCCCTCCCCTGCTCTATTTCCTTCTCCACTTCCTCCCCTTCCTTCCTATTCTCCCTCCTCCCCTCCCTCCCTCCTCTTATCACCCTCCCCTTCTTCCTCCCCCTTCCACCGTCCCCCTGCTGTCTGAATCCAGGGTAGGGGTGGTGGAAGGGGGAATGAGTGGAGATGAAGCCTGCTCTCCCTGGGACCTGGCCTGGAATCAGCCCACCAAAGTGTGCCCCTTCTAGTTCAGCTCGGTCCCCGGAAAAGCCTGGCATCCATGGTGCCTTCAGCACTGTGGCCTAGCACCCTCGGCGCGGAGGCCCAACCTGGCCCCGTCCTTATTGCCCAGCTCAGGAAAACAGAAACGTGGAGGTGACTGGGAATTTGCCAACCTCAGCATCGTTGCGATGCTGGTCAAGATGAGCAGACTTCTTTAGTCCTGGCAGATTCCATCTGATTCATGGGGGTCATGGTGCAGACCTGCCTCACCTG
The DNA here is from genome assembly GCF_023159225.1 of Perognathus longimembris pacificus. Lineage (NCBI taxonomy): Eukaryota > Metazoa > Chordata > Mammalia > Rodentia > Heteromyidae > Perognathus > Perognathus longimembris. The sequence goes on along the minus strand of NC_063179.1, from coordinate 667,672 downwards.
AGGTGCAAAGGACAAGATTCACCTTTTCAACCGTGCTCCAGAGCCACAGGGAGTGTGTGGGAGAACCAGTGGATGATGCACGAAGGAATGGATGCCCAAGTGGGTGCCTGGGTGGATGGGTGGAAGGATGACCAGAGGGGGGTGGGTGGGGGAGGGTGGGTGGATGGATAGGAGGATGGATGGGTAAATGGATGGCTGTGTGGATGGGTGGAGGGATGGATGGATGGATGGGGTGGTGGGTGGATGGATGGTTGTGTGGGTGGAATGATGGATGGGTGGTGGGTGGGTGGATGAGGAGGAGGGTGGATGGATGCTCAATCCAAGCACCGGAGGCACAGTCTCACAGGGAAGACACCCTAGCTCTGGCCAGCCTCATTTCCCTGCTGCATTCTCCCTGAGTTTGTGTGCAAATAGCCAAAGGGCAGTGAGGCCAAGAGGCACCACTGGACATTAAGTCACTGAGATGGCACTGGCCAATGCCCACAGGGATGTCCATCCTCCACAGAGACATCCCCACTCCTATGGAACTCACCTTCCTTCTGCAGGACAATGACAGACAGATCTTCCCCGCAGGACGCTGTAGCCCCCTACCGGCAGTTGTCAGAGAGGGCGGCAGTCTCCCTCTTGGAGAGACATTGACCCCACCCTGACCTCTGCACAGAGCCAGCCTCAGGCTGGAAGGTTAGAGCACCCGGACTGGGATGCCCACTGCAGGCTGGCGCCAGGGACCCTGGTCTCCACAGGGGCACAGAGGCCGTTGGCTAGCTTGCACTGCAGCCACCGCACCACAGCTGGGGCTGGGGACAACCGACACTTCTCACGGTTCTAGCCAAGGCTGGATCTCACCCTGGTCAGTTTTCTAGGCAGTGCATCCTGAAACAGGAGTGTGGGAAGCATGAGTTTGCAAGGCCATTAGCTGCCTTTTGTGGTTCCAGTCGGATAATTCTCATTGCCAGTGAACAGGCACCATGCAGACAGAACGACCACTGTTCCAGAGCCCCCCACCGGACGCCAGGACCCCGCAGAGTAACTGACCGCCGCTCCAGACCCCCCCACCAGACGCCAGGACCCCCACAGAACAACTGACGCCGCTCCAGACACCCCCACCAGACGCCAGACCCCGCAGAGTAACTGACACAGCTCCAGACCCCCCACCAGACGCCAGGACCCCGCAGAGTAACTGACACAGCTCCAGACCCCCCACCAGACGCCAGGACCCCGCAGAGTAACTGACCACAGCTCCAGACCCTCCACCAGACACCAGGGACCCCGCAGAGTAACTGACGCCGCTCCAGACCCCCCCACCAGACACCAGGACCCCGCAGAACAACTGACGCCACTCCAGATCCCCCCACCAGACGCCAGGACCTCGCAGAACAACTGACACAGCTCCAGACCCCCCCCCCACCAGACGCCAGGACCCGCAGAACAACTGACGCCGCTCCAGACCCCCCCACCAGACACCAGGACCCCGCAGAGTAACTGACACAGCTCCAGACCCCTCCACCAGACACCAGGACCCCACAGAGTAACTGACGCCGCTCCAGACCCCTCCACCAGACACCAGGACCCCGCAGAGTAACTGACGCCCCTCCAGACCCCTTCACCAGATGCCAGGACCCGCAGAGTAACTGACACAGCTCCAGACCCCTCCACCAGACACCAGGACCCCGCAGAGTAACTGACACCCCTCCAGACCCCCCCACCAGACGCAGGACCCCGCAGAGTAACTGACGCCACTCCAGATCCCCCCACCAGACGCCAGGACCCCGCAGAGTAACTGACACAGCTCCCGACCCCTCCACCAGACACCAGGACCCCGCAGAACAACTGACGCCCCTCCAGACCCCTCCACCAGACACCAGGGCCCCGCAGAGTAACTGACGCCACTCCAGATCCCCCCACCAGACGCCAGGACCCCGCAGAGTAACTGACGCCACTCCAGATCCCCCCACCAGACGCCAGGACCCCGCAGAGTAACTGACGCCACTCCAGATACCCCCACCAGACGCAGGACCCCGCAGAGTAACTGACGCCACTCCAGATCCCCCCACCAGACGCCAGGACCTCGCAGAACAACTGACACAGCTCCAGACCCCCCCCCACCAGACGCCAGGACCCCGCAGAACAACTGACGCCGCTCCAGACCCCTCCACCAGACACCAGGACCCCGCAGAGTAACTGACGCCGCCTCAGACCCCTCCACCAGACGCAGGACCCCGCAGAGTAACTGACACAGCTCCAGACCCCTCCACCAGACGCCAGGACCCCGCAGAGTAACTGACACAGCTCCAGACCCCTCCACCAGACACCAGGACCCCGCAGAACAACTGACACAGCTCCAGACCCCCCCCACCAGACGCCAGGACCCCGCAGAGTAACTGACACAGCTCCAGACCCCTCCACCAGACACCAGGACCCCGCAGAGTAACTGACACAGCTCCAGACCCCCCCCCCCCCACTGGACGCCAGGACCCCGCAGAACAACTGACACAGCTCCAGACCCCCCCACCAGACGCCAGGACCTCGCAGAACAACTGACACAGCTCCAGACCCCCCCACCAGACGCCAGGACCCCGCAGAGTAACTGACACAGCTCCAGACCCCCCCACTGGACGCCAGGACCCCGCAGAACAACTGACACAGCTCCAGACCCCCCACCAGACACCAGGACCCCGCAGAACAACTGACACAGCTCCAGACTCTGCCACCAGACGCCAGGACCCCGCAGAGTAACTGACGCCCCTCCAGACCCCTCCACCAGACACCAGGGCCCCGCAGAGTAACTGACGCCACTCCAGACCCCCCCACCAGACGCCAGGACCCCGCAGAACAACTGACACAGCTCCAGACCCCTCCACCAGACGCCAGGACCCCGCAGAGTAACTGACGCCGCTCCAGACCCCTCCACCAGACGCCAGGACCCCGCAGAACAACTGACACCGCTCCAGAACCCCCCACCAGACGCCAGGACCCCGCAGAACAACTGACGCCGCTCCAGAACCCCCCACCAGATGCCAGGACCCCGCAGAGTAACTGACGCTGCTCCAGACCCCCCCCACTGGATGCCAGGACCCCGCAGAGTAACTGACACCCCTCCAGACCCCCCCACTGGATGCCAGGACCCCGCAGAGTAACTGACACAGCTCCAGACCCCCCCACCAGACGCCAGGACCCCGCAGAGTAACTGACACAGCTCCAGACCCCCCCACCAGACGCCAGGACCCCGCAGAGTAACTGACACAGCTCCAGACCCCCCCCACCAGACGCCAGGGCCCCGCAGAGTAACTGACGCCGCTCCAGACGCCAGGGCTGGGGCCAGCCCACCTTGAACATGTTCTTTCTCTCCATACCATGGCAGCCTTTTCTGGACGGCCGGCCTGTGTGCAGCACCGTAAGGTCCGGATCCGGGGCCTTCTATCTGCCAAGCCCTGCCCTCCCATTGGCCCGTGTCTGGGCAGAGCCTCCCTGCCCTTCCCCGCCGCAGTTTAAGCCATCTTTCACAAACTGGGCCAGGAAAACACTACTTTACTAGGGGAAAGCCTCTGAGTTTTTAGACCACCTTTAAACATGGCCACACTCGGTTTACTCTCAATTGAGAAGGCTGCAGCCTTGGAGCACAGCCATGGAAAACACAAAAGCCCTCTCCCGATTGGGGCTTGCCTGGGGCTAAAGAAGGCCTTTCCAACCCAGCCTCCTGCATCCCAGCCTCCTCTACCCCAGCCTCCCCAGCCCGGCCTCTCTGAGCTATGAACCAGCACACCAAGACCAGCACGTCCAGTCTTGCTCCCAGAGTGGGACCCCATCTCCACGCCTCACCAGGACGGAGTTGAAGTGCATCACGGGCGAGAAGAGAAGGAGAGCTGTGTGAGAAGGCTTGGACCGCGTAGCCATGTGGCAGTCAGGCTGTGGGCACCCTGGGGCCAGCCTTCGTGACCCCCCCACCTGCACACGGGCCGCGGGCAAGTCACGGGGCGCGGGGAAGCTGCAGGGACAGCAATGGCGTCCCCCACAGTCAGGACCATGCAGGGCTCACAGGGAGCCCCCCACCTCCCGAACCGCCAGCCCCTCTGGGTAGAGCCCGAGGAGACAACAAGTTGACCCATGGACTCAGTGGAGCCCACACACCACCCAGGAGGGCAGGAGGCATGGCCAGGGGAGTCCAAGAGTCCATCCTAGAGAACTCGCCCTCCAGAGAGGAGGTGAGGTCACAGGAAGGTCACCCCCCCACCCCCCCGTGACCAGGAGCCTGGCTAAAGGGACCCACAGGCTCTCATTTCCCCGGAGTCAGAGCAGCCGCTGTGGGTCACAGAGGGAATGCTCCACCTGGTCAGGGACCCTACATCAGGACAACGTCTTGCAGGATCCATAGTGTAGAGGGAAAGCAGCTGGGGCTCCTTTGAGGGGCTGGTGGGGCCCAGTCAGGGACAGAGGCCTGTCACCTACAGTCGTCAGCTCAGGGACAGAGGCCTGTCACCTACAGTCATCAGCTCAGGGACGGAGGCCTGTCACCTACAGTCGTCAGCTCAGGGACAGAGAGGCCTGTCACCTACAGTCGTCAGCTCAGGGACAGAGAGGCCTGTCACCTACAGTCGTCAGCTCAGGGACGGAGGCCTGTCACCTACAGTCGTCAGCTCAGGGACGGAGGCCTGTCACCTACAGTCGTCAGCTCAGGGACAGAGAGGCCTGTCACCTACAGTCGTCAGTTCAGGGACAGAGAGGCCTGTCACATACAGTCATCAGCTCAGGGACGGAGGTCTGTCACCTACAGTCGTCAGCTCAGGGACGGAGGCCTGTCACATACAGTCGTCAGCTCAGGGACGGAGGCCTGTCACATACAGTCATCAGCTCGGGGACGGAGGCCTGTCACCTACAGTCGTCAGCTCAGGGACAGAGAGGCCTGTCACCTACAGTCGTCAGCTCAGGGACGGAGGCCTGTCACCTACAGTCGTCAGCTCAGGGACAGAGAGGCCTGTCACCTACAGTCGTCAGCTCAGGGACAGAGAGGCCTGTCACCTACAGTCGTCAGCTCAGGGACAGAGAGGCCTGTCACCTACAGTCGTCAGCTCAGGGACGGAGGCCTGTCACCTACAGTCGTCAGCTCTGGGACAGAGAGGCCTGTCACCTACAGTCGTCAGCTCAGGGACGGAGGCCTGTCACCTACAGTCGTCAGCTCTGGGACAGAGAGGCCTGTCACCTACAGTCATCAGCTCAGGGACGGAGGCCTGTCACCTACAGTTGTCAGCTCAGGGACGGAGAGGCCTGTCACCTACAGTCATCATCTCAGGGACGGAGAGGCCTGTCACCTACAGTCGTCAGCTCAGGGACGGAGGCCTGTCACCTACAGTCGTCAGCTCTGGGACAGAGAGGCCTGTCACCTACAGTCGTCAGCTCAGGGACGGAGGCCTGTCACCTACAGTCGTCAGCTCAGGGACGGAGGCCTGTCACATACAGTCGTCAGCTCAGGGACAGAGAGGCCTGTCACCTACAGTCGTCATCTCAGGGACGGAGAGGCCTGTCACCTACAGTCGTCAGCTCAGGGACGGAGGCCTGTCACCTACAGTTGTCAGCTCTGGGACAGAGAGGCCTGTCACCTACAGTCGTCAGCTCAGGGACGGAGGCCTGTCACCTACAGTCGTCAGCTCAGGGACGGAGGCCTGTCACATACAGTCGTCAGCTCAGGGACAGAGAGGCCTGTCACATACAGTCATCAGCTCAGGGACAGAGAGGCCTGTCACCTACAGTCGTTAGCTCAGGGACAGAGAGGCCTGTCACCTACAGTTGTCAGCTCAGGGACAGAGAGGCCTGTCACCTACAGTCGTCAGCTCAGGGACGGAGGCCTGTCACCTACAGTCGTCAGCTCTGGGACAGAGAGGCCTGTCACCTACAGTCGTCAGCTCAGGGACGGAGGCCTGTCACCTACAGTCATCAGCTCAGGGACAGAGAGGCCTGTCACCTACAGTCGTCAGCTCTGGGACAGAGAGGCCTGTCACCTACAGTCGTCAGTTCAGGGACGGAGGCCTGTCACCTACAGTCGTCAGCTCAGGGACGGAGGCCTGTCACCTACAGTCGTCAGCTCAGGGACGGAGGCCTGTCACCTACAGTCGTCAGCTCTGGGACAGAGAGGCCTGTCACATACAGTCGTCAGCTCAGGGACGGAGGCCTGTCACCTACAGTCGTCAGCTCAGGGACGGAGAGGCCTGTCACCTACAGTCGTCAGCTCAGGGATGGAGGCCTGTCACATACAGTCATCAGCTCAGGGACAGAGAGGCCTGTCACATACAGTCGTCAGCTCAGGGATGGAGGCCTGTCACCTACAGTCGTCAGCTCAGGGACAGAGAGGCCTGTCACCTACAGTCGTCAGCTCAGGGACGGAGGCTTGTCACACTCAGCTCAGGGATGGATGCCTGTCAGACCCAAACGGCAGCTGATTGAGGAAATCTGACTGTAATATCTGGGTGGCCACCAGGGGGGAGGCAAACACAGTGGATGTACACCCCAGCTGAGTGTGGCCGGGAGAGGCTCAGACAGCCCAGGGAAGGCCTGACTGCCTGTCTTCCTTTTTTCCTCCCTCCCTCCCTTTCTCCCTCCCTCCCTCCCTTCTTTTCTGTGTCTTCCCTTTGCCCCTCCTAAGAAGCAGAAAAAGAAAGAAGGAAAAGAAAGCATACACAAACCACACCACCACCACCACCACCAACATAAATAACCTCATGTTTCCATTTCCTGGAATTCATTTCAATAAATAGTATTTGTGTGTGTGTGTGCTGTTCCTGGGGCTAGAACTCTGAGCTAGGGTGTTGCCTCTAGCCTTTTGTGCTCAAGGCTAGCTACCTACACTTAAGCCACAGTTCCCCTTCCAACCTTTTGTAGTTAGAGATAAGAGTATCACAGACCTTCCTGCCCAGGGTGACTTTAAACCAGGATCCTCAGATCTCAGCCTCCTGAGTAGCTAGGATTACAGGCATGAGCCACCCAAGCCATGTGAAAAATAGTATTTTAACTGTTCAGGAGAGTTATACTCCCCTACTGATACCCTCCCTTGCTATGACCATGTGAATGCCTAGAGTCCTGTATAGTTATCTTCAGTTATATTTTAGATCTAGCTTCCTCATATGAAAGAAAACATGCACCATTTGTATCCCTGAGCTTGGCTTACTTGTCTTAACATGGCTTGTTCTGGGTCCATCCATTTCCTTGCAAAGGACATAATCTTACTCTTTCTAATGGATGTGCAAAAATTCCATTGCATATAGGTACCACATTTTCTGGATCCACTCATCTACTGTAGGGCATCTGGGCTGTTTCCATGACTTGGCTTTTGTGACTAGTGCAGCAATGAACATGGATATGCAGGTGTCTTTACTGCATCCTGACTTGTGAAGTTCTGGGTAGATACTCAAGAGTGGTATGGTTGGATCATAGGAAAGCTCTATGTTTGGTTTTTTGAGGAACCTCCAAACTCCCTTCCAAAGTGATTATACTAGTTTTCATTCCCACCAGCAGTATAATAGGTTCCTTTTCCTCCACATCGCTGCCAGCATTTATTATTGTTTGAATTCTTGATATTAAACAATCTAACCAGGGAGAGATAGAATCTCAAAGTTGTTTTGATTTGCATTTCCTTTATGACCAGAGATGTCAAGTATTTCCTCATTAATTTGCCATCCTTGCTTCTTCTGAGAAGCCTCTCTTTAGTTCCTTTGCCCATTTGGTGATTGGTTTGTTAGTTTTGGAGTGGGTTAGTTTTATGAGTTCCTTGGATGTCTTGCCTATTAGGCCTTTGTTGGATGTATTGCTGGTAAAGATTTTCTCTCAGTTTGTTGGCTGTCTTCCTAGTTTAGTAACTTTCCTTCACTGCAGAAACTTTTTATTTTGATGTAATCCTACTTGCCAAATCTCTCCCTTATTCTCTGTGCCCCTGGAGCTCTTTTTAAAAAGTTACTACCTGTGCCTGTACGTTCTAGTGGATTTCCTAGCTCATCTTGCCATAGTTTCAACAGTTCAGGCCTGATGTTGAGGTCTTTGATCCACTTTGAGTTGATATTTGTGCATGGTGATAAACAGCGGTCCACTTTTAGTTTCTACACGTGGATGTCCAGTTTTCTACACATGGATATCCATTTCTTCCACTACCACTTACTGAGGAGGCCATCTTTTTTTCCACTCTCTATATTTTTGCAGAGCCAGTTTTTTTTTTTTAATTGAGATGAGATCTTGCTAAAATTTCAAATCCTGATCCTCCCAATCTCTACCTCCCAACTGGCTGGGATTATAGGCATAGGGCACCATATCCCGCCTGACCGCTCCTTTCTTGACCCAGTGCTAGGAGCAAGGAAGCTTGAGATTCTGGATCAGCCACTTATTCTCCCACCTAAGTCATCACACAAGGACACCGCAGCGGAGTCCAGTATTCAGGGCCAACTCTGCCCCTGGGCTACGACCCTGGCATGCTCAGCCAGGCTTGCACTGGCAGAACCAACCGGTGGCCCAGGCCAGGAGCAGCACCGGCCCTCCTCTGAATCTGCCTCAACAAATATGTGGAAGAAAAGGTTTTATTTTCTCATGTGGCTTCCAAAAAGTTAATCAGCTGGGCTTCTGGAATTTACGGAAGTGTATGTGTAGTAGCTGATAGGCTCCCCATGGATATCCAAGCACAAAGACTACCACAAACTGTGGGCGAGACATCAGGAGTGGCCAGGGACACTGGATGAATGGATGGATGGGTGGATGGATGGGTGGATGGGTGGGCGGATGGATGGATGAATGGGTATGTGGATGGATGGATGGATATATGAATGAATGGATGGATGGATGGATTGTTATGTGAATGGTTGGATGGATGGATATGTAGATGGATGGATGGATGGATATGTGGATGGATGGATGGATGGATGGATGGATGAATGGGTATGTGGATGAATGGATAGATATGTGAATGGATGGATAGATGGATGTATGTATTGTTATGTGGATGGATGGATGGATGGATGGATGGATGTGTGAATGAATGGATGGATGGATAGATGGATGGATGGATTGTTATGTGGATGGATGGATGGATTGTTATGTGAATGGATGGATGGATTGTTATGTGAATGGATGGATGGATGGATATGTGGATGGATGGATGGACAAATGGACGGACGGATGGATATGTGGACGAATAGATCAGTGGATGATGGATGGATGATGGATGGAACGATAGCTTTGTGCATAATGGATGGGTAAATGGTAGTATGCCTGAATGAGAAGATGTCTGGCAAGCTGGAGACTGGATGGATGGAGGCTGGATGTGAAGATGGACACAGGATTGGATGGATGATCTTATATACTTCTGTTCCCAGATGGACTCGAGGAGACTCAGATACACGAGATATTATTTAAGAAGAAAAGTAGAATAATTAGAAAATTAGAGGAAGCATCTTTTCTTCCTTAATGGTGCTGGAACAATAAGATATCCTCATGAAAGGACAAATCTTGACACAGACCTTACACCTTTTACACAACTAAAGTTACTGATCAATTAATTAATTAAGTTTAGGCCTTAGACCTAAATATAAAATGCAAAACTACCAAACCCTGAGAAGAAAACCTAAATGATTTTTTTTGTCATTGGTTGTAGGACTTGAACTTGGGGCCTGAGTGCTGTCCTTGAGCTCTTTTGCTCAAGGTTAGTGAGCTACCATTCTGAGCCACAGCTCCACTCTGGGTGTTTGAGTGGTTAATTGAGGAAAAGAGTCTCATAGGGACCTGTCTGCCAAGGCTGGCTTCAAACCATGGTCTTCAGAGCTCCTCAGTAGCTAGGGTTACAGGTGGGAGCCACCAGTGCCTGATCTCTAAGTGATACTTGGCTTGGCAATGACTGGACACAAAACAGCCACACACTGATGAAAGAAAGAAGTGACGTGAGCCAGGCAGTGGTGGCTCACACCGGTAATCCCAGCTACTCAGGAGATAGAGATCAGGAAGATCACGCTTTCAGGCCTGCCCGGCCAGCGGTGTGTGAAATCCCATCTCAGCCAATAGCTGAGCATACAGCACGGTGGTGAGGCTGTCATACTAGCTACATGGGAGGCATCAGCAGGAGGCTCATGCTCAGGCCAGCTGGGGCAAACAAACAAACAAAGCACAAAGGACTGTAAGCCCAGCTACTCAGGAGGTGGAGGTCTAAGGACTGTGGTTCAAAGCTAGCCCGAGCACAGAAGAATGTGAGATTCTTATCTCCAAATAACCACCTAAATGCCAGACGCAGAGCTGTGTTTAGGCAGTAGAACCTGTGAGCAGAAGAGCTCAAGCAAAGTGTCCAAGCACTGATTTCAAGGTCCAGGATGGGCACAAAAATGGGGGCGAGGCGAGGTGTGGCTCAAGTGGTAGCGCACCTAGTCAGAAGCAACACCTTGACTTCAGATCCCACTACCTCCCCTCACCCCATTAGCACATTCTTTTCTGCCTTTGAGAGGCATACCAGAAAATGAGAAGACAAACTACAGACTGGGAGAAAACACTGGTAGAAGACACAGCAGATAAAGGAATTGTTCAAAATATACCAGGAACCCTTCATATTCAACAATAATCAAACCAACAACCCAATTTAAAAATAAGTCAATGACCATCAAGATACCTTATTTAAAAAAAAACACAGACTCAAAAGGTAAGCACATAAACAAACACACCTGACAAGCCTCTAAGGAAGTACTATAAACTTGCACGCATTGCACAGTGGTGCCCAGCTCTGAGGGGAGCAAGCCCCAGCACACGTGACGGGGGGCGGGGGACAAAGAGGAGAGCGAGTGCCACCTCCTGAAGGCCAGGAAGCAGAGAGAGAGAGAGACAGAGACAGAGATAGAGAGACACATGCGGGGGGGGGGGGAGGGGAAGGGAAGCCGGAAGCTCTGCCCTTCAGGGGCAGAGTCTCGGTGATCTCACCACCCACTGGGTTGTGGGTCCTCCCCACAGAGCCAAGTCTAGTTGTCCAGCCCAGGGGCTGGTGGCTTTTGCCCCATCCTTTGGGAGTCTTCTAGGAGGGCCTAGCCCTTTGTGTTCTCAGGGGCCAGACATCTCCCAGTATCCCGTCACTGTGCTGGGCCAGGGACCTGGTCAGTGTTCCCCAGGGAACAGTGGAGGGTTGCTGAGCCTGTTTCCACCACCAACAGGATCTCACAGACCCGGCCACAACTAAGGACTGCTTCCAGGGCAGAGGTGGCCAATAGCCTGTCCACAGTCTAGCTCTGTCTTGTACCTTCCCCGAAATCCACTCATCACCCTTTCTTTGCTGCCAGGGCTATGGAAGACAAAGCCTGGCTTCTCTTGGCCCTTGCTAAGCTCAAGGATCCCCAGTGCTAGCGGGCCCCAGTGTCTTCCGGACAGAGAGTGCTCATCCACGTGTTCTGGGGCTGAGCCCACTGCCAGCCCAGGGGTGAGGGACGGGAGCCAGGCCCCCCCCCCCCGCCGCCCCCTGCAGCCCAGGTGTGAGGGACGGGAGCCAGGCCCCCCCCCCCGCCCCCTGCAGCCCAGGTGTGAGGGACAGGGACCAGGGCCCCCCCCCCCCGCCCCCTGCAGCCCAGGGGTGAGGGACGGGAGCCAGCGCTCCCCCCCCCGCCCCCTGCAGCCCAGGTGTGAGGAACAGGGACCAGGCACACAGCAAAGGACTCCAACTCAGCTCAGCAGTGAGAATTTCTCAAACCCAGGGCCCCAAGGAGCTGACTGGTCTTGGGGAGCAGCAGCTATGTGCACATCTGTGTGCATGCAGGGTGTGTACTCGTGAATGGAGAGGAGTGTATCGGGTCCCTGTCTGGGTGTCTGGGTGCATCTCTGTACCTATCTGTGTTGTGTATGTCTATGTTCCTGGTAATGCCTTTGTGTCTATACTCCAGTCTGTCCATATATTCCCGTTCTATGTCCATGTGTACATGTGTGCATATATCTCTGGGTATATATCTGTGTGTTTACATGTGTCTACATCCTTGTGTGTCTCTGTGCATCTATGTCCATCCTTGTGTGTATTTCCCTATGTGTACACCCATCCCTGTGTATACATCCTGTGTGTACATTCATCACTGGGTGTACACCCCTGTGGGTACACCCATCCCTGCATGTACACCTATCCCTGTGTGTACAGCCATCCCTGTGTATACATCCCCGTGTGTACATTCATCACTGGGTGTACATCCCTGTGGGTACACCCATCCCTGCATGTACACCTATCCCTGTGTGTACAGCCATCCCTGTGTATACATCCCCGTGTGTACATTCATCACTGGGTGTACATCCCTGTGGGTACACCCATCCCTGCAGGTACACCTATCCCTGTGTGTACAGCCATCCTTGTGTGTACAGTCATCCCTGTGTGTGCATCCATTTGTGTTTTATATATCCCTCTGGGTGTGTACATCCATCATAGTGTGTACATTCCTCTGTGTGTACAGCCCTGTGTGTGTACATCCTTGTACGTGTCTCTGTGTGTCTGCTATCGGATGTCAGTTGAGGGAGGTGGTTGTCCATGTGGTTGTGCAACCATATTGTGACATAGAATATAAAGCAAGGACGTTGTCTGCACGCTGGTTGTCTAGCCAGCTGGGGTACCTGGTGCCACCCGGGGCCTGGGCCCCCTGCCACGAATGTGCCCCATCATGCCCTGGGTCTGGGAGTTCAGGCTGGCGAGGGCATCTTTTCCTAGAGAGGCCCCCGGCCCACACCAGTTGTCTTCCCCATCCCCCATGTGTCCCTCCCATTTTGGATGGACCGTAGGGAAGAACCGGGGGCGGAGTTGTCTTCGGGCCCTGGCTCCAACAGGCTGAGAGGCAAGAAACCTGACCTGATGGAGGAGCGGGGGCCCGCGCAGGGCAAGGGACCTGGTCACCGCGCTACTGGGGCCGGCGGTGGCCAAGTTTCCATGTGAGCAGTTCAAAGTGCAGCGGGCCTCGCCCGCTCCGGAGGCCACGGCGAGGGGCTGGCGGGGACCGGGAGCTGCTTGCCCGGTGAAGGACAGCTCTCCCAGGAGGCTCTCTAAGGGCTGGGGCCCTGGTCACTGGCAGAAAGCCCAGGGAAGCCACCCCGCGGGCCGTGTCTTCCGGAGTGTGCGTGAGCGGCACGGAGCTCGCAGCCTCCCTGTGTGGCGGTAACTCCTCTTCCCCCACGCACGGTGACGCCTGGGCAGGACACGCTGCGCGCGTGGTCCACCCGGCCCAGACTCAGCCCTTAGGTGGACCCCTCCTTTGTTCTTCTGACGGTCGGCAGCAGAAGGCTGGGGGCCCAGCCGCCCAGGAAGTGAGCACCGAGGGCCCGGGGAGGGCGGTGGTGGAAAACCAGAGTGACCTCACCTGTTCCCACGGAGAGCCCTGCCGTGGGCCTCCTCCCGCCTGCCCTGGGGAGGGTGGGCGGGAGAGACCCACAGGTGCCGGGCCCCGAGGCTCGGCTGGCAGAGCACACGGGGCCCCGGCAGCTCACGCCCAGCCCCCGGTGAGCAGTGCCCGCAGCTCGAAGGCGAGCTGCCGGATGGATGCACCCTTAAGGCTCGGCCGGTGGGGCGACGTCCTGGCGCCGAGCTAACCGCACGTGGAGATTTCGGAGGCCTGGGGGAGGGGAGGCCGTGCACGGCAGGGGCGTGTGGGTGTGTGCTGGCGGCGGGAGCCACAAAGCGGACTGTTGTCTTCCCAGACCAAATGTGTGTCGCTTGCGGGGGGGGGGGGGGGGGGACGGGGCGGGGAGGCGCAGGGTCCCCGGGGTGGTGAGCAGGCCCGGCTCCCCGCGGGACACGCGATGACAATGCCGGCGCGGCCCGGAGCTGGGGCCGCTGGAAACGCAGGACAGAGAAGGATCTGTACCCCGCTGAGGCCGGGCGCACGCGTGGGCTGAAGGACAATGCGACACCCACGGGGCGTGCGCGGCCAAGCAGCCGGAAGGACGGTCCTCTCCCCAGGGACCTCGGCCCACAATGTGGCTCACCCCACGGGGGGCCGCCACGGGCTTGTTTATTGCACAAGCCCTGGACGGGGCCTCTTCCCACCTCTGTAGGCGCTCACTGTTCCTCAAGGGGTGGGGTGGGGGGCACCCAGGCAGAGACCTAGGGCCAGAAGTGCTTTTATCAGCACTCCAGACTGGGCTACCCCATCCGAGCTGTGGCCCTGAACCTGACCGGGGCTGCACGGGGGCTGCCGGTGCGGAGCAGGCGCAGACCCGCCGGGCCGCCTGGGTCCGCGGTGTGGCGGGCCTGGGGGAGGGGCCACAGGTGGGAGGCCCTAGGGCCTTCCTTCCTCTCCATGCTGGCCCCACGGGACCCGGCGGCCAGCTTCCCCTGGCGTGGGCCGAGGGGGGACGTTTCACGTGCTCTTGTCACTGCTTCTCCCGAGAACACACTGCGGCGATCATCGCGGAGAAAGCGGAGGAGCCAGGGCTGCCGGCTCTTCTCCCGGGAGTCTGACCCTAGTTGCTTAGAGCAGTTCTGGGGTGGCAGACTTCGATCCAGACCGGCCCAGACCCCTTCCCCTCTTCCCTCGGGCCTAACAGGCGAATACGGGAGTGTTACATTGTCACAACCGCTGGCCAGTGAGGACACACTTGTATCAATCGTCACAACCGCTGGCCAGTGAGGACACATGTCCTTAATCCAGCCCCCTGCAGGCTGAGCGGCTGTCCATCACATGACTGTGATTTTCACTCCCTCGGGAACGGGCCAGGTGGGGTGGGGTGGGGTGGGTGGCTCTGCCCTGGGCCGCCCTGCAGCACCTCTGGGGGCTGAGTAGATGCCCCTCTCCTGCCTTGAGAGGGACTCGTGAGAGCCTGGACGCAAGGTGGCAGTGTTAGGGAAGTGGAGGAGAAAGGAAGGAAGCGGGCCGGACTCCATCCTCCATGGGTGAGGACCGTTTGTTGAGACCCAGCAGCGAGGCGTGGAGATGTGTGGAGGTTTGGGCAAGGAGGCAGCGCTGAATGAAAAAGCCACGAGGTCTAGGGAGGTGGGGGCTTGTCCGTAGGGCCCACAGTGGGATGTTTACAGCCGGGTGTAGGTGGGTGGCCCTGCTGGTGGCTTGCCTGAGGTCTGTGTGTGCCTGGAACGTGTGTGTGTGTGTGTGTGTGTGTGTGTGTGAATCCTTCACATTCCGTCTCTGGATACAGGGCAAGATGGGCCTCGAGGGGAGAGGCCAGTCCTTCATATAGGGTCTTTGGATAGATATAAAGATTGGGCTGAGAAGGGAGCAACACAGAGCTTAGGAGCCAGGGGCCAGAACACTTTCTCCTTGGAGAGTTTAGACGTGCCAGGTGGCTCCAGCACAGCCTGACACCGGGGCCTTCTCTCGGTGGGGACAGAGGCTGAGCCACAGGGCTGGCCCTTCCCCAGCATGTTCAGGCAGAAAAGAAAGGATACTCCCGTGGAATGGACATTGCCAAAGGCTTCCATGTGTTCCTCGCAAACCTCAGGATGCCTGGAGCCGCTCTCTCTCCTTTCTCCTCACAGACCTGCCCGTCTCACAAAGGCTATGTGTGTTACTTTGGGCAAGAGTCTCCTAAAACGCAAGCTGGATCTGTCTGGTCACTCTGGTGCTGGCACTGCAACATTCCTGCCCAGGAATTGTGAATGAGGGGAAGGAAAGAAGCCACCCCGTGGCTGGGACCGGTCCTGCTGGGGACACAGGGACCCAAAGCCAAACTCTCCCTGCTCCTGGCCTCCTCTCACTTGTGTCTGGCCCTGGGCCTGGACACGGAGCTGCCTCTGGCCCCAGGCAGGTAGCTGCAGTGAGGGCAGAACAGCTCAGCCAGATGAGACACCGTCCGTCCACCGGCTCTGCCTGGACACCAGAGGGGCCTCCGGCTGACCCTGGATGGGAAGAGCTGGCATGAGCCCCCCCACTCCACGGCCTCCCGGGCTGTGAGCTCCCCGCAGTCCACACCGCAGCCCCCTTGTCTGAACTGAGACTGCACGAAACCCTGCTCTGGCATGGTGGCAGGAGACCCGTGGCCATCAGAGTCCCCAGCTCGCCAGGGAGCCAGAACTGAAGCACAGCGGTGACCACGGCCAGGTCTGACCCCTGATTTTCGCTCCCTCAGGACTCCCGTGGACTGCTAGGAGAACCAGAGTCTCGCGTCACAGGCAACGCCCCTGTCCCTTGGGGGTCATCTCTTGCCTCCGCTCCCCAGCCCTGTGTCTCTTCAGAAAGAGCAGGCCACGCGGGTCTTGGGGAGCCCTACAGCCCAGACAAGGCTTGGTCCCTTTGTCCAATACACAGCTCCTGAAACAGTGGAGAGGGGTCCCTGCATCCCTGTGCTGCCTCCTCCTCTGTCTGCCTCTGCCTCTCTTCCTCTCTTCCTCTCTGTGAAGAGGCGTGGTGATGGTCAGGTCAACAGGGTGACGGGTCCCATCCACCCTCAGCCTGAGAGGCGTCAAGGCCCGGCATGGGTCTTCAGGGACCCGAGGTTCAAGGCACAACCCCTGCTTGGAGTAGGGGCAGCAACCTGTAAGGAGCCCACTGGGCCAAGGTCAGCCAAGGTCAGGCTGGCTCCAGATCCTTCTAGATCCCTAGGAGGATGTGATGGGAATGGAGGAGAAAGTAGTAAAGGGCAGAGACACGGATCTGGGCTGACACCTGGAAGGCCCCTCACCAGATCAGACCTGACCCGTAGAGAGGAGTCAGGCCGTGGGCAGCTCCCTGCTCAGCAGAGTCCGTGTGGGGCTTCCTCTGCGTCTGAAAGGTGGAACCAGAGCTGTTTCGGGGGGCAGTGGTAGTCACCCCAAGTCCTGGCTCGTCTCACTCATCGCAGAGCATTCTCACCTATGGCCACCACAGAGAAGCAGCAACTTGAGTAAACAGCATCAAGTAGTATCTGGGAACTTCTAGAAAATTCCAAGTTAAGAACAAAGAGGTAACAAGAAAAAAGAAGAGGTTAAAAATCAGAAAGGGAGCCTGGCACCAGCGACTCACGCCTGTAACCCTAGCTACTCAGGAGGATATGAGGATCTCAGTTCAAAGTCAGCTGGGCAGGAATGTCCACGAGACTCTTATTTCCAATTAGCCACAAAAAGCCAGAAATGGAGCTGTGGCTCAAATGGTAGAGCGCGAGCATTGAGCACAAAAGCTCAGGGACAGCACCCAGGCCCCGAGGTCAATAGCCAGGACTGGCAGAAGTAATTAATGAACAAAAATAAATAAACAATGCTATCATTTTTTATGCTATCATTATTTATAGGCTAAAGTTTTTATTGGAAAACGCCAGTGGTTGAACTAGAAAAACATTCAAATAACAGAATTTAGAGATGTATGAGGTGACAGGTTACAAGAGAAACAGACTAGGGCAGTAATGTCTTGTTCTGTATTTACCTACCGTCATTGTGTAAGATCCATGGCAGCAGTAACAGAAATGTGAATAACTACATGGAAAACAATGGGGGATCTTGATGAAAGATGAGACCATGTAAACATGCCACTTCTCAGCAGATTTATAAATGCATTGTTGGAGGGAACCATTGGAAATCCATCTTCAGCGGGGACCAGAAGGGCCTAGGAAGTGTCCAGGAAGACTGGAGGGGGGACAGGGCTCGGGGTGGCCCTCCTCCGGCGAGGGCTGGCTTCCCAGCAAGCCCGGAGCAGTCTGAGCCACCGGGGCGGTGTGGACGGGCGGGCCTGCGGGGAAGCACTCCAGCCCTGGGTTTCCCCGGGCGGGCCTGGCTGCCAGGTGACTGGAGGTGGGAGGCAGTGGGGGTGGGAGATGGCGAAACCCTGCTCCCACAGTGTACACGCCTTCTTCCCCCCTTCCCCCCCAGCCCCGGGTCTTCCTCCCTTCCCGGAAGCACCACACCTGCACTGCCCAGACACAGCTGAGCCCATTCCTGGGGCCTGGTCCCACGTGAGGACGGGGAGTGAAGGGGCAGGAAGCAAGGGGGGGGGGCTAGGCTGCTTCTCTGCTTCCCATCCCCTGTGGGGACAGAAGTGGGGCTGCCCCTCCCCAGCGGCCGGCCAGCCAGGGGCGAGGGACAGAGCCCCCCATCATGGGCCGCCCTCCCTCACCCTCCGCGTGAGCCTCTCCACCTCTGCCTCCCCCCGGAAGGCCCCTTCAAGGACGGGGACTTCTCCCCGTGTCCCCCCCGCACCCCGTGGGCCGGGTGGACGGACTGCAGAGCCAGTGAAAGAAGGTCAGGAGCCGGAGGGCAGGAGCCACAGGCCCCCCCCTCCTCCTCCCCTCCGCCCCCCCCCCCGTCCCAGCTGGGGCTTCAGCCTGTGGGGGGCGGGCTCCAGCAGACCCCGTGTGACCCCCCCCCCCCCCCCCCGCAGGCCCCGCAGGTGGGAGCCCGCGCCCTCCACCTGGCCTCCCTCCCGCCCTCCGCGCTCCCCGCGGCGGCCCCGCCCCGCCCTCCCCTCGCCCCCGCCGCGCTCCTCCCCTCCCGCCCGGCCCTTCCCGCCTCCGGCCCAGCCCAGCGCCGACCGACGGCGGGCAGGTCCGCCCGGCATCCCGCAGCCCGCGCGGCGCCCGCCGGCCCTCGGAGGCCAGCATGTCCCAGCGCTTCGTGGTGACCCCGGCCGCAGGCGGGACGGGGGACTCGGGGCCCGGGGCGGGGAGCCCCGACGCCGGCCCCGACCCCGGCCCCGGCCCCGGCCCCGGCCCCGGCCCCGGCCGCGCAGCCTCGCCGGAGCTGCCCGGGGTGGATGCGCTCCCCATCCTGCGCTACTGTCGGGAGCCCAGCCGCTACGGTAGGCGTGCCCGGTGTGCCCGGTGTGCCCGGTGTGCCCGGCCGTGCGTGCGTGCGCCGGAGTGGGCGGTGGGCGTGCGCGCTGCGGGGGGCGGGGGGGGGCGTGCGTCCCCACGGGGGGAGGGGTGTCCTCCCTCACTGGAGACGTGCGCCCCCCCCCGGGGGTGTCCGCCTCTTCCGTGGGCATGTGCCTGGGAGGGGACTCGCGACTTCACGTGGGGCACGCGCGGGCACGCGGGTGTGTGCCGTGGGGTGGGTGTGCACAGGACAGGCAAGGTCCTCGATGGCCCCAGGCCTCTGGGCGTCCGGCCCGTCCTTGTGGTCGTCTGTAGGCGCGGGAGGCTGCAGCTCTCTGCCTGCCGCCCGAGGGTCGGGAGGCGGCCATGGCTGGCTGGACATTGGGAGCGACTGTGGCCCTGGTCCGCGTGGATGGTGGCGGATCCCTGCCCCCGTCTGGGAGTCCTGGGAGCCTTGCCGGGGGCACCGTGCTTCCGACGGGCAGAGGAGCCAGTGGGGACGCTGTTGGTGGTGGTGATGGTGGGTGGGCCGCCCAGCGCGGCCAGGCTTCGGGGGGAGGCAGGCGTGTGCAGGTGGACGCCCATGTCTGGACTCCCTTGTCACGTGCTGTCCACGCTTACTCAGTGGCCTAGCCCCTCAGCCCCTGGCTTCCTGTGGCTCTCGTGGGCGCGCCTCAGAATGCTGAGAAGGGACAGCTGGGAAGGACTGCGCTGCACCCCTGGGTGCTGGGCCCCAGGGGGCCGGGCCGTGAGGCACCTGACCACTCGGGCTCTGTGCAAACTCTCCTCTGTCTCAAAGTCCTGTTTGGGATCTCCAGTGAAGACAGTAGGGCCTGGAGGAGGGATCATCTTCAAGTCCCACCTACCTGGAGATGGGCACGGGCAGGGCGCCCCCCAGGGCTCCTGGCTCCTGTGGGGGTCTGTGTGCCCTTCCTGACCCAAGTTCTCCACTGAGGCGCTGGTGTTGGTGCACGTCACATACAGTGTGTGCGTGTCCGTCTCAGAGGTGTGCATCCTGGGGCCCGTGAGATGGCTACAGGCAGAGATGGCTCGTAGGTCCTTCAGTGAGGTGTCCCGTGGGCTCCCCACTTGAGCTAGGCAGTGTGTGAGTGTGTGTGTGTGTGTGTTTGTGTGTGCTTTGATGTTGCAGCGCCCATTCCCCATGACTGCCCCAGCTAGTTCTGGCGTGGTGTGTGATGGAGCCTCTGCCCTCCGTGCTTGCTGTGAGCACGGGGTCAGCCGTGGCTACGCGCCTCGCGCCAGGGTGAGTGACAGCTGGTTCTCAGACCCTGCTTCCCACCACCTGCAGCTCCCGAGCCTTTGCGGGACTCGGGGGAGTGCCCGGCGGCCCCTGGGGTGGAGGAAGGGTGGAATCTTGCCTCTGGCCCCTGGCACAGATGCCTCGGGGAAAGGACGGGATTGACTCCTGATCTTTTCTGGCAGCGAGGCTGCAGAACGCCCCTCTGCCTGCCTGCCTGCCTGCCTGCCTGCCAAGGGACATATTTCTTTGGTTTCTTTTGTGGGACCCAAGAAGTGAATTGGTGACTCACCACGCTACAGTGAGGCATGGTCAGAGCCGCTAAGGGGTGTGCAGGCCCGGGGGTAGGACTCTTGACAAAGGGGGTCAGGAAGGTCTTGGGAGAAGGGGAGAGTGAGAACATGCAGGGCTGTCCCTACCACGGGGTCCTCCTGAGTTGCAGCGGTGAGCCCTACTGTCCCCAGGGCAGGCCGGGTAAACCTGCTGAGGGCCGGCCTGTCAGGGTGGGCCAGTGCCGGCCTGGACGTCTTGACGTGGGTGTCCAGGAGCACTGTCCACCACCAGCATCCTGTCCTGGGCAGGGACAAGGCCCTCTCTCTGAGCCTCCTTCTTTTGCCTTTGACCCTCAGAGCCTTCCATGCTGGATGGCAAGTCTCATTTTGCCCCCGGGGACAGGGTGCCTGGGGGGGGGGTGGCCGTAGCTGTGACCCATCCTTCCTCCTGCCTCAGGATCTGTCCACCCCGACTCTCATTTGGAGGAAGGGCATTGCCCCAGACTCCTGGAAGTAGCAGGTGAGAGACGGCTATTTATTCAGAGACAGACCAGAGACCTCCAACTCTAAAGGGCCCCCCTCCCCCTTGTAGGTTCTCTGACATTGGGCTAGAAGGGGTCAGACCCAGGCTGGAAGACCTGGGAAGGGCTGGGTCTGTCGCTTCCTGCCCCAGGTGGACCCTGGACCCATGGCCCCAGCATGGAGACTGCCTGGCTAGCCATCGGTGTCTGTCAGTAGACCACTGGGCTCTAGTCATGCAAGGATTATGCGACAGTTCCAGCCGACGGTTAATCAAATGACTTTGTGTTATGTCCACTACTTGGGAACAGAAGATCTATTATTTGGCGCTGTCATTCAGACAATGTAAACTTAAGTTTAAAAAAGCAAACAAAGGTTTTATTGGCCTGCTTTAGGCGCCGTGCCAGTTGCTGAGGGCTGGGTGGGGCCTTTGTCCCGAGCTGACCTTTCAGCTGCAGATGTGTGGCAAGCAGTGGGAATGAACTTTCTCCAACCCCACACAACCGGGTGTCCAGGGTGGCAGCCTCTGCCTCGCCAGCACCCCGGCCTCACA
Source organism: Perognathus longimembris pacificus (assembly GCF_023159225.1). Taxonomy (NCBI): domain Eukaryota; kingdom Metazoa; phylum Chordata; class Mammalia; order Rodentia; family Heteromyidae; genus Perognathus; species Perognathus longimembris. The sequence continues at coordinate 646,377 of NC_063179.1, read as the reverse complement.
CTTTCCTGACTTTACCGTTACCCCGCAGCTCGGTCGTGACCCCTCGACGGCCCCCCGAGTGCGCTCGGTGGGGCGTCCGGGGGTGTCTGTGTGGGGTGGGGTCTCCCTTCTCGAAGATGCCCCGAGGAGAATGGCGGTGTGGAACGCCACGGGCCCACATGAGGGGCACACTCAGGCCGCAGACCGGGATGGCACGCCTCCCCGCTCCGGGCCGTCTGCTTCCCCGAGGGTGGGGCCCGCGGAGGGCGCAAAGGTGAGTTGCCGCCCACCTGTTGCTAGGTGTTGCCACCTGCTTCCTGGGCGCAGCACACCTGGGGGCACAGGTGCCCAGGGCGGGGAGAGGCGGCCTGACCGCGAGTGACCACAGGAGAGAGAGAGTCAGGCTGGGTGGCGGTGGATGCGAGCCGGTCCCAGGACCCAGAGGAGCTGGACGGTCGCCCGCGACGTCCGTCCCGCGGGTCAGGAAGGGTGAGGGGAGGGAGGAACTGGGAGAGAGGAGGGATGGGGTGACACTGCCCTAAAAGAAATGTGCTCTTTATCTGACGGATGTAACTGTCCGCCCTCTGTACCTCACCTTCACGATAGCAATAAAAATAAAGTTTAAGAAAAGAGGAGGAGGAGGAGAGGGCCCCGACAGCAGGGTCATCTGTGGGGTCACAGGCCTCTCACCTCCAGGCGGCCCCGACCCTGTTCCGGCCGCGCCAGGGCCTGAGGGCTCCCGCGGTTTCATCCCCCGTAGAGGCAAAGGCCGGGGCTGAGCCCTGATCGAGGGTGGACACGGCGCTGCCGGTCACGGCGATGACCGGTCGCCCACAAGTCTGCCCGACGCTCGTAATTACACCGGGAGGGTTGTGGACAGCACGTGGGTGCAGGGCAGGGCAGGAGCCATCGCGGCCGTCCCCACGGAAGGCCCTGCCCGGCCCCTCTGAGGCCCCGGGGCCAAGAAGACACCTCGCCTTCCGGGAGCTCCGGCTGAGCGCCCCTGGGTACTGTGCGTGGGTGTGCCTCCACCCACACGTGTGTCCCTGCTAGAGGTGGGATGCGTGAGTTTCTGGGTCTGTTGCGTGTGTCTCTGTGTGTCTCCATGTTGTCTGTCTGCGGTGTGTCTGTGTGTGTGTCTCTATGCCATCTGCTTGTGTTTCTGTGGGGTCCTTGTGCAAAAGAAGCCCATGTTCGAAGCTTGCGAGGAAGATGGGCTCGGCCATCCAGGCTTCTGGGATCTGGAGAATGAATGGGGCATGGTGGGAACCGTGCCCCCCCCCGCCCCCGCCTGACACCAGGGGGAGGCTCAGTGCCCAGTGTTGCTGCCCACCCACGGTTCCGGGAGCCTGGCTCGCCCTGCCGTGTGTACACCTGGTCAGATGAGGGCCTTCCCTGGGGTCCTAGGGGTCTGCTCAGGGTGAGGGTGGGGTGCCCCTCCGCTTGGGGCCCCCGTGACTGACTGCCCGCTGTGACTGCCTCTTCTCTCCGGCTGCTGGAGGCCGCGGAGCTGATCCCAGGCCCCAGGCTGGGGCTCTGGTATCCGAAAACCCACGGCCCGCCCACTGGGCAGACTTTGTTTTCTTTTTGCTTAAATATTTCATGGCGCTCAGCCTTAGCCTGCTCTCCACTCTCCTGGAGCCCAGCGGGCCGGCCTTGCTGTCACCTCACTGCTAGAATTCTCTTCTTGGTGATAGTTAACTTGGTTTGACAAGAAAGTGCTGGAATCCACATCTTCCATTCTGCCCTTTGCTACCTCATGTTTAATTTGGCTTCTTTTGTTGCTGGAGTGGGATCTGGGCTTTGAGGCAACTCCCTTGTATGTTAGACTTTTCTCTAAATGAGCATAACAGAGCATTGTACCTGGCATGGAGGCCTCAGGGTGGGGCTGCTCAGGCCCTGGGTCTCCTGGGGTCTCCTGGGGTGTCCTGGGTGCCAGGCCGGGGGTCTCCTGGGGTGTCTGAGGTGTCCTGGATCCCAGACCCGGGGTCTCCTGGGGTCTCCTGGGGTCTCCTGGGGTGTCCTGGGGTGTCCTGGGGTCTCCTGGTTGCCAGGCCGGGGGTCTCCTGGGTGCCAGGCCGGGGGTCTCCTGGGGTCTCCTGGGTGCCAGGCTGGGGGTCTCCTGGGGTGTCTGAGGTGTCCTGGATCCCAGACCCGGGGTCTCCTGGGGTCTCCTGGGTGCCAGGCTGGGGGTCTCCTGGGTGCCAGGCCAGGGGTCTCCTGGGTGCCAGGCCGAGGGTCTCCTGGGGTCTCCTGGGTGCCAGGCCGGAGGTCTCCTGGGGTGTCTGAGATGTCCTGGATCCCAGACCTGGGGTCTCCTAGGGTCTCCTGGGGTGTCCTGGGTGCCAGGCTGGGGGTCTCCTGGGGTGTCCTGGGGTGTCCTGCATCCCAGACCCGGGGTCTCCTGGAGTCTCCTGGATGCCAGGCCAGGGATCTCCTTGAGTCTCCTGGGGTATCCTGGGGTCTCCTGGGTGCCAGGCCCTGGGTGTTCTGGGGTCTCCTGCGGTCTTCTGGGTGCCAGACCCTGCCTGGGTCTCCTGGCCCAGGTGAAATGGGGGGGGCTTGACCCTGGGGTGTCCGGCTCTGATGCCTCCTATCCTGTTGGTAATTAGCTCAGACAAGAAGCAAACACAGAGGAGCACTCAATGTTTCCTGTCCTGTGGGCTCAGAGGCGGGCTCTGGTGAGTTCTGAGGGATGCATACTTGGACACTGAGCGGGGTAGGGGTGTGAGTTTTGGCTACAGTGTGGGCATGTAGGAGGGGGGGCAGGTGGCACAGGGTGAAAAGTGCAGGCACCGGCAGAAAGTGAAAAGATCACCCAGAGTGTGGGAGGAAATACTTGCAGATCACACTTCTAATAAACCTTAATACCCAGATTATAACGCGCTTCCATAACTTAACAACTAAAAAACAAATACACTGACTCAAAATAGGCAAAGCACATGCCTAGACATTTGTCCACAAAGGTCACCCTATTTCTGAGGAAGGAACAGGAGGACACTTGTGATGGGCAGCGTGGCCAGGGGCCCCAGTGTACAGCCGGGTGCTGGTGGCTTCCGCTTGTAACCCCAGCTTCTCTGGAGGCTGGGATCTGAGGATGGTGGTTCAAAGCCAGCCCAGGCAGGAAAGTCCATGAGACTCTTACCTCCAATGAGCTACCAAGATAGACATGGAGCTGTGGCTCAAGTTGTAGGTGTTAGCCTTGAAAGAAAAAGCTCAGGGACAGCATCTCAGCCCTGAGTTCAAGTCCCAGGACTGGCACACATACAAAAAAAAAAAAAAGAAAAAGAAAGGAAAAAGAAGGAGAGAGAGAGGAGAGATGAAACCACCATGAAGACTACTTCACACCTACCTATTGACTACTCTCAAAATGATGGAACATTACAAGTGTTGGCACAGATAGGGAGAAATTAAACCTGCTGTTTTGCTGGCAGAAATACCACACTTAAAGCGACAGGGCAGCTCCCCAGAACTCTCAGTGAAGTAGTGTCATACGATCTGTCAATGTGACTTCTAAGTGGACTCAATACACTTGGAAGCAGGAGCTGGATGGATGTCTGCACGCCCATGCTCATAGAACCGTTCACAGGAGTACCGGTATCCATCCGTGCGTGGACAAACATAATGCGGTCTAGGTGTCCAGTCCCCCGATGGAGACGGTTCTCTGGACGGGGCTGCTGCCGTTGGTGCAGTCCCCTGATGGAGACCGTTCTCTGGACGGGGCTGCTGCTGTTGGTGCCCTCAGACAGACCAGTCAACACGGAGCCACGGGTGGTAAACACTGCATTATCAAAGGCCACTACGAGGCACTGGTAGATCCCTAACAGACCAGTTTTTCTTGAAAGCAGGATGTTCCAGTCTACCCAACTCAGCTATAAGGAAGTCTGCTTCTCTGCTGCCTTGAGATTTAGAAAAGGATCTGTAGGAACCAGTTAACCAGTTGGGTTTTCTGTTGTTCTGTTCCCTTATTTCCACCTTCCAAAGCCCTGCTTGCCAGGGGGCTGCTGCTTGTAACTCACAAATGATAGCCAATTATAGCTGTAGCGAAACTCGTTAGCATGTTGTCTTTTGGTAATTCATACAAGGGAATATTACAATTCAGCCCTAAAAAGGAAGGAAATTGTGGAACCTCTTAGAAGAGAGATGGGCCCGGGGACATTGTGACATGAAGGGACAAGTGTGTGGAGTCAGCTGTGCAGGGCCTGTCCCCTCTACGGCTGTCCCAGGCGGTGGTGGTGGCTGCAGGGGCCGAGCGGGGCCGGGGGATGGGGACTGGGCTTTCGCTTTCCTAGGTGCAGAGCTTCTGCAGGGGCACCGTCACTGAAGGCTGGAAGCTGCTTAACAATGGTCACCTTTATGTTGCTCATATTTTACCAGAAGTCAGAAAGGAAATGCAAGCAGAGGAGGGGGTGACAGGAAACAAAGACGGGGTGCCAATTTGATTAAATCAATTCACGCCTCTGAGAGGGGTCCTTCCTCCTCTAAATTACTCTCTGCAAGGTGCACTTCCCACCGCCTAGAAGAGACAGCTGGCCTGTTGTCAATCACATCCTTGGCACTGGTCCTGGGGGAAGGAGGGAGGGCAGGCTGCACACACACAGCTGCCTCCCGGGGTCTGATGTCTCTGTGGGCCAGATGTGTCCAGCGGCACCTCAGTTTACCCAGACAGCACCTAGGAGAGGGCTGCCACGGCCGCCATGTCTTCACCAGGGCCCTGTCTTCCTGGAGACACCTCAGACGGCCAGGCCTCCTGCACCGCTGCACAGACGGCGGGCTCTGCGCGGCCTGCATGGCAGGGCACGGTCCTCACCAGCGTGTCCCAGGAGGGTGGCTATAGGTGCCCATGGACGCCTCATCCAGGCACATGTGTGCATACGTGTGTGTGCACACGCACACAGGTACACACTGATAAGGGATGATGGTTTTAGCCTCCCATCTACTGGAAGTTCTTTTCTGCACAGAAATCCATTTATTCATTTGATGCCTTGGTTCTGATTCTAACACCAAGTTGTTATAAAACCAGTGAGGCACGGGGCCTGACCAGACCGCCAGTGGTTGGTGAGCGCCGTCGGGCCGTCCTCGTGGCTGCGCCAGGCCTCCGTGTCTCGCCCCTTACCTAACCCACTCTGCGGCCGAGACCCCCTCAGTGTCGCGTAGCCGCGCGGCGAGGCCCCGCCCAGCTTCCTCTGGCCTGAGCCCTCCGGTGGGGAGGCTCACCCTCCTGGGGGGGCCTCTGGAGGCAGCCACGGGGGAGGAGGCCCGTCCCGTGTCCTGTGTGCTGAGTGTTGAGTGGTTTAGCTTAGTAGTCATCGCTAACAACGGAGCGGAGACGAGCCGCACTCGGCTCCGTGTCCTGCAGCGTGGGGAAGACTGGCAGACAGGGCCGCGATGGGGCCTCTGGCCGTCTGCTGTGTCCCCACTGGGATGTGCGAGGTGGGGGCGCCGCCCAGCCCCCCCTTACCTCGCCTGTGAAGGGCAGCCCGCCCTGCGCCGGTCATCTGTGACTGGGAGGGCAAACAGATGAGCACCCACACTTCACAAAAGGGTGAGGGGCACACGTACCCTCAAGGCAGGTGCCCGCCTTGGCTTCGTCTTCGTCCTGGGGTGTCTGCCCAGGCCCGGGCCCGGCCCGAAGGCCACGGAAAGTGCTCGATGCCCACCTCTCTCTGGTCCGGGTCAGTGAGGGCTCAGCCCAGGAAGGAGGGGAAGGAGGGCCCGTCCGCTCATGGCGGGCGGCAGGCTGCAGCGGGTGGGATGCGTGAGGGGAAGGTCATGGCAGCTGCCCTCTGTGTTGCAGGACCCCGGGGTGAGCACGAGCCCAGCTCGGCGTCCCCCCTACCTCTGTGTCTCTGCGTTTAAATCCCCCTCTGGGCTGCAGGTCCCGGCCTGAGCCCACAGGATTCCCCGCCCCGCCCCTCATCCCAGCGGCTCCGAGGGGGCCGCCCCGGGTCTGCTGGTTGTCCTGGGGCAGGGGTCGGTGGTGGGGAAGCGGGGACAGGCGGCAGGTGGCTCATGCTGGACCCTGCTTGCGTGAGATGTGGGGTGCTGGCCCTGCCTCCTGAGGTTCCGGCACCAACAGGGGCTCTGGGTGAAACCCGGAGCCTCAGTGTTAGGGGGACTGCGCCCTCCCCACCCCGAAATCAGCAGTTCTCGTGACCACTGTGCGTCGAGGCCCTCATCCCCAGTGTGACTCTCAGGTGTGGCCTTGGGGGGAAACTCAGGGCTCAGGTTAAAAGTGGATCCCGTGCAAAGAGCCCGTGCGCCCCCCCATTGCTCTGCCTCACCCCAGCCCCCACCCCCCGCCTCCCCAGGCCTCCACGACCGCCTCCATCTTGGTCCGCGGTGAGCACCCTTGGAGTCGGCAGGGCCAGTGCTGTGGCTGTCCTTCCCACGCTTGATGCTTGCTTGTCAACCAATTTCCAGGGGCGTCCCCCCCGCCCCCGCCGTGCAGCCCCATCTGCTGCGCTCGCCACTGGCCACCTGCGCCCTCCCTGGGGCCCCGGGTTTCTCTGACGCTCCCATTCCGTTGCTGGGCACCAGCCCCCCGGGACCAGCTGGGGCGGCGCCGTGTGCTTGGGAACCGGCTCGGGGCACATGGGTGCCCTGTTTACAGAGCGGCTCTCCCTGGGGGGCTCTGGGCAGGAGGGCTGGAGGGAGCAGGTGAACCCGGCAGCCGTGGGCTGAGCTCTGCTCACCGCCCCTCCGGCTCACCTGTGTCCGCCGGGCCCGGGGGAGGGGGGTCCGTGGATGGGGGCGGGGTGATGGAATAAGGCATCCCCCGATGTGCCGATGCGAGTGGGCCTTCCTGGGGCCTGGGGGGGGGGGCGCTTCGTCGGCTGGCGGGGCTGCTCTCCTCGGGAGAGAATGGTCCGGGTTGTCACCGGGATCGAGGGGCCGCAGCTCCCGTGGGCTGGGGTCTCCCAGCCGCCGGTACCAGGGAGTCCTCATAACGCCCTTCAGGGAGAGAGCCACCCTCTGGGGCAGAGGGGGGCCCGCCAGGGGGCCTTCGGGGCCACTCTGCCCCCACGGTCGCGAGGCGCTCTTCCTCAGGGGTCACCGGCCTGCCAGCGTGTGAGCTGCGCGGAAGAAGGCGCCACTGCTGCTCCGTGGCTCCCTTCACGGAGGAAGCCGAGTCTTGCTGGCAGGCGAGGCCACGTGGGGACCATCACCCACTTCTCAGTCCCGAGTCTCTCCACACTCTGCCCCTCCTGGTGGGAGCCTAGGGCCCCCTCTGCGGCTGAGCCCGGAGTGTTTTCCGGAAGCCTCCCCACCTTGGGAGGCGTGGGGGAGGGAGGCCGCGGAGGGTGGCGGAGGAGCCTGAGCTGCCACACCTGGCCTCCCATGGCGGGGGGGGGGGGGCGGGGGGGGCGGGGGGGGGCGGGGGGCCGGTGGGGGTGGGGGGCGGGGGTGAGAAGGCCTTGGTCTTCTTGGAGACACACAGACGAGCCCTCCACGAAGCAAGCCTCCTGTAAGCAAAAGCTGGATTCCGTCGAAGCCGAGTAGAACACAGAGCCATGGTTCACCGTCAGAGTGAGGCGGGCAGCCCGGCCTAGGCGCGGGCTCCGCAAACTCCTCAATCTTAGGCATTTCGGTGGGGGCGGGGGCAGCTCCACAGGGCAAAGCCACTGCAGGCCATGTCTGCGTCCTGTGGGTCTGCCATCTGGAGGAAGGTCGGCTTCCCTCTTCTTCTCTAGGTATGGAAGTGGACTAGGGCTGAGTGACAGAGCCCCCAGGGGCTCCCCTTTCTGTGACCCCGAAGAGAGCGAATGCTGAAGGCTGGGAAGGGCCAGGAAGGATCCCGGAGGGGCAGAAGCCGCGCAGAATGGGTGGCAGGGCCCGGGGAGGCTGGCGGGCTGACCTGAGAGGAGCTCTGGGCTGCCCCTAGGTCTGGGAACTGGACACCACTGTTGTCCCTCACTCAGGGACCGGACACCATCACCTGTCACTCAGGGACTGGACGCCATCACCTGTCACTCAGGGACTGGACGCCACCATCTCCCCTCACTGAGGGACTGGACGCCATCATCTCCCTCACTGAGGGACTGGACGCCACCACCTCCCCTCACTGAGGGACTGGACGCCACCATCTCCCCTCACTCAGGGACTGGACGCCACCACCTCCCCTCACTGAGGGACTGGACGCCATCATCTCCCCTCACTGAGGGACTGGACGCCATCATCTCCCCTCACTGAGGGACTGGACGCCGTCATCTCCCCTCACTGGAGGGACTGGACGCCACCATCTCCCCTCAGGGACTGGACGCCACCACCTCCCCTCACTGAGGGACTGGACGCCACCACCTCCCCTCACTGAGGGACTGGACGCCACCATCTCCCCTCACTGAGGGACTGGACGCCACCATCTCCCCTCACTGAGGGACTGGACGCCACCATCTCCCCTCACTGAGGGACTGGACGCACCACCTCCCCTCACTGAGGGACTGGACGCCACCATCTCCCCTCACTGAGGGACTGGACGCCACCATCTCCCCTCACTGAGGGACTGGATGCCACCATCTCCCCTCACTGAGGGACTGGACGCCATCATCTCCCCTCACTGAGGGACTGGACGCCATCATCTCCCCTCAGGGACTGGACGCCACCACCTCCCCTCACTGAGGGACTGGACGCCACCATCTCCCCTCACTGAGGGACTGGACGCCACCACCTCCCCTCAGGGACTGGACGCCACCATCTCCCCTCACTCAGGGACTGGACGCCATCATCTCCCCTCACTGAGGGACTGGACGCCGTCATCTCCCCTCAGGGACTGGACGCCACCACCTCCCCTCACTGAGGGACTGGACGCCACCATCTCCCCTCACTCAGGGACTGGACGCCACCACCTCCCCTCAGGACTGGACGCCACCATCTCCCCTCACTCAGGGACTGGACGCCATCATCTCCCCTCACTCAGGGACTGGACGCCATCATCTCCCCTCAGGGACTGGACGCCACCCACCTCCCCTCACTGAGGGACTGGACGCCACCATCTCCCCTCACTGAGGGACTGGACGCCACCATCTCCCCTCACTCAGGGACTGGACGCCACCATCTCCCCTCACTCAGGGACTGGACGCCATCATCTCCCCTCACTCAGGGACTGGACGCCATCATCTCCCCTCAGGGACTGGACGCCACCACCTCCCCTCACTGAGGGACTGGACGCCACCACCTCCCCTCACTGAGGGACTGGACGCCACCACCTCCCCTCAGGGACTGGACGCCACCATCTCCCCCTCACTCAGGGACTGGACGCCACCATCTCCCCTCACTGAGGGACTGGACGCCACCATCTCCCCTCACTCAGGGACTGGACGCCACCACCTCCCCTCACTGAGGGACTGGACGCCACCACCTCCCCTCACTGAGGGACTGGACGCCATCATCTCCCCTCAGGGACTGGACGCCACCATCTCCCCTCACTGAGGGACTGGACGCCACCACCTCCCCTCACTGAGGGACTGGACGCCGTCATCTCCCCTCACTGAGGGGACTGGACGCCATCATCTCCCCTCACTCAGGGACTGGACGCCACCACCTCCCCTCACTGAGGGACTGGACGCCGTCATCTCCGCTCATTCGCCAGGGCTTTGCCATCCCTCTGTCACTGTGCTGGCCCGGGCACCCTCCAATGCGTGGCTGCCCGTGGGCCTGGGCAGTCATTTGTCTCCTTTATGGAGACGGGGGCGGCTGTGCGTGGTGGTCACGGATGGCACAGGGACTCTGCACAGTTCTGGAGTCTGGAGTCCAGGGCCCTGCCTGTGGGAGGGCTCATCCACGGTGTCCTCGAGAGAAGGGACAGCAACGGAGACAGCCGGCTCCCGGAGCCCACAGAAGCTGGGCCTAACCAGACCATTTACCCAGAGGGCAGGGCCCAGGGCAGCCACTTAGGACAGGCTCGGGAGCCTGGCCACGGCCTGGGGAGCAGGGCCCCTCCTCGGGCTCTGCCTCAGTCACTGAGAGCGGAGTGATGAGCCCCTGAGGGAGGGACTCTCCCCCCACTTCACACAGCCCTGTCCTCCCCTCCCTCCCCCCCACAGCCCTGTCCTTCCTTCCTTCCCTCCCTCCCCCTCCACACAGCCCCCTCCCCCTCCTCCCCCCCTCCCTGCAGCCCCAGGACCAGCACCTTGCCTTTGCCCTGTAGATCAGATCAGAAACTGCTTTAAGGAAGTGGAAGTGGTCTGTACCAGGCCCAGCCCTCACCTCTGCCCACACTGCCCTCCTTCCTCGCCCATGTCGGCCCTGCCAGCGTTTTAACTACGCTGGGTGGCGTCTTGCTCTTTGCTCACACTTGGTTAGCTTGTTACACAAGCACCATTCCCTAGACCTGCCCTGCCCAGGCCACACCCGCCCTCACCCCCCAAGCCTGAGGGCAACAGCCACCTACCCGCGCCCCCTCCTGGCCACCACGGGATCTACCGCGCCCCCTCCTGGCCACCACGGGATCTACCGCGCCCCCTCCTGGCCACCATGGGATCTACCGCGCCCCTCCTGGCCACCACGGGATCTACCGCGTGCCCCCTCCTGGCCACCACGGATCTGCCCTGTGCCCCCTCCTAGCCACCACAGGATCTACCACTCCCCCGTCTGGCCACCACGGGATCTACCCTGTGTCCCCTCCTGGCCATCACGGGATCTACCGCGCCCCCTTCTGGCCACCACGGGATCTACCCTGTGTCCCCTCCTGGCCACCACGGATCTACCGTGCCCTCTCCTGGCCACCATGGGATCTACCCTGTGTCCCCTCCTGGCCACCACAGGATCTGCCCTGTGCCCCCTCCTGGCCACCACGGGATCTACCACTCCCCCTTCTGGCCACCACGGGATCTACCCTGTGTCCCCTCCTGGCCACCATGGGATCTGCCGCGCCCCCTCCTGGCCACCACGGGATCTACCGCGCCCCCTCCTGGCCACCACGGGATCTACCCTGTGCCCCTCCTGGCCACCACGGGATCTGCCCTGTGTCCCCTCCTGGCCACCACGGGATCTACCACTCCCCCTCCTGGCCACCACAGGATCTACCGCGCCCCCTCCTGGCCACCACGGGATCTACCCTGTGCCCCCCTCCTGGCCACCACGGGATCTGCCCTGTGCCCCCTCCTGGCCGCCACGGGATCTGCCCTGTGCCCCCTCCTGGCCACCATGGGGATCTGCCCTGCGCCCCCTCCTGGCCGCCACGGGATCTGCCCCTGCGCCCCCTCCTGGCCACCATGGGGAGGATTGCCTTTGGAGCAATTGGCTCTCCCTGAAGCATGTTTTAGCTTCATCTCCTGCTTTTATTACATGTTACTTGCAGTTAGGTCAGGATTGAGTTGTCTTTCAGTCCCAGCTTCTCAGCACAGAGGGTTCCTAGAGTGTGCTGCGTCATTTCCCAGAGTCTGGGGGACTTTCTGGTTGTCTTTCTGTGGCTGTGCTCACAGTTCATGTTCTGCATCACGCCTCCCCCACGCTGATTGGGGTGCACTCTGCCCTGTCACTGCGGGAGCTGAGAGGCCCAGAGCTGGGAGCATGGGGAAGTGAGAGGGGACTTCTGGTTTTCTCTGGTCCTGGGGCGCTTACTGCACTGGCATTTTAGGGCACATGCATTCGAAGCTGGGTCTTTGAGTCAGGGTTTGCATGGGCATCTGTTCTCTCTCCGCCTTTAGATTTAACAAGTACTTTTTAACAAGTGCTTTTCTGGTGCTGGTTGGCCGTTACCAGGCTTTTCATCCTCTGCCGGATGGGTGAGTATTCTGGCCAGCCTCGTACGTTGTGTGCTTGGAGACTTCAGTCAGATCTTCCCATTCATGTTTGTGTGTTTGGACGATGGGTGCTTGCCTGAGTTCCTTGATCGTCGGTGCGTTGACCCAGCCCCCGCCGATCTCCTGATCATCACTGCACTGACCGAGTCCCTGCCGCATCTCCCGATCAATCACCACTGTGTCCCTAGACCCAGCTCTATCTCCTGATCACAGATGCATTGACCCAGCCCCCAGCCATATCTCCTGATCAATCACCACTGTGTTGACCTAGACCCAGCCCTGTCTCCTGATCACGGATGCATTGACCAGGCTCCAGCCGCATCTCCTGATCAATCACCACCGTGTTGACCTAGACCCAGCCCTGTCTCCTGATCACAGATGCATTGACCCAGCCCCCAGCCGCATCTCCAATCAATCACCACCGTGTTGACCTAGACCCAGCTCTATCTCCTGATCACAGATGCATTGACCCAGCCCCCAGCCGCATCTCCCAATCAATCACCACCGTGTTGACCTAGACCCAGCCCTGTCTCCTGATCACAGATGCATTGACCCAGCCCCCAGCCGCATCTCCTGATCAATCACCACTGTGTTGACCTAGACCCAGCCCTGTCTCCTGATCACGGATGCATTGACCAGGCTCCAGCCGCATCTCCTGATCAAATCACCACCGTGTTGACCTAGACCCAGCCCTGTCTCCTGATCACGGATGCATTGACCAGGCTCCAGCCGCATCTCCTGATCAATCACCACCGTGTTGACCTAGACCCAGCCCTGTCTCCTGATCACGGATGCATTGACCAGGCTCCAGCCGCATCTCCTGATCAATCACCACCGTGTTGACCTAGACCCAGCCCTGTCTCCTGATCACGGATGCATTGACCAGGCTCCAGCCGCATCTCCTGATCAATCACCACCGTGTTGACCTAGACCCAGCCCTGTCTCCTGATCACGGATGCATTGACCAGGCTCCAGCTGCATCTCCTGATCAATCACCACCGTGTTGACCTAGACCCAGCTCTATCTCCTGATCGCAGACAGATGCATTGACCCAGCCCCAGCTGTGTCTCCAGTCTGCATTTCTGTGCTCCCCCCTTGCCCTCCCAAAACAGATAAACAAGACAAAAGGTACGGAAATAATTTTTAAAAAGAAACAGTTACAAAGGAGAAAACAAACAAACTCAAAAAGCAAAATAACAAAAAACCTTGTTCCAATTTTTGGAGTTCATTTCGATAAACCTCATTTTGTATGGTCATGTGCACATAGCCTTGGTGATGCTCTCCTAAGAATATCCTCCTTTGGTCTCCGTGGGTGAAGGTTTAGAGTCCTGTTTAACTTACCATATGCAAGTGAAAATTTTTTTGTCTTTTACTGTCCGTTATGCTTACTTATAGGTTTGTAAGCACATTCTAGTTACCACAAACGCGGGAAAGCACGCCGCCTGTGTTTCTTTGGGTCTGGCTCACTTTGCCGCCTGCATCTTAAAGGGGCGTTTGCTGTGGTGGCTGCATTTGCGGTGATGTTCTATCGGAGTCGCAGCATCCTCCGGCGTCTCAGGAGCTGGGCTGACACCAGAGCGCGAGTTGCAAATCTTCTTTTAAAATTAATTTAACTGACACCTACAAACACTGTACCTATAAACGGGATGCCATGCGGTATTTTATTATCGCATCCATCGTGGTGTGTTTAAATCCGGGTAGGTATACCTGTAGTCTTCACTCTGGCCAGTCTGTTTCATAGTGACTCAATGCCCCTGCTTTCTCCCCCACTGTGCTGGGGATCATCCCCACACCCAGCCCCATGCTGGGCGGCTCTAGCGCTGAGCCGCACCCCTGGCCGCTTGGGTGCCTTTAACGGAAGCTTCTTTACCCTGGGTAGTCATCAGCATCTTGGTATGAGAGGCCTTTGGCCTGTGAAATGTGTCTCTTGGGCAGGCTCTCGGTGCTGGAGGGCAGGCTGACCTGGCCTTGGTTTTGAGCCGCGAGTCCGTGTGGTGCTGACGAGTTTCAAGACCAATCAGGGCTTACTTTTAAAATGTATTTTTAACTCACTGCCCGAGGAAACAGAAATTAGTGACTCTGAATATTTGCACACACATCAAAAAAGTAGTTCACATCGATAGCAGTGACTTTTAATAGCCTGTTTGTCTGGCTGCTCTCACGGGACTCAAGCCAAATATTTAAGGTTTGAATAGAGTGATTAAGTTAGGAGCGCGTTCTCGGTCAACACTAGCCAGGGCCAGCCTCCCTCCCCCCTGCCCTCGTAATGAGACGGAAGAAGAAAGGGGAAGCAAGCGGTGGATTTTTGTTCCATTGCCCAAGCAGAATTTGAAGTCCAACATTGGAAGAGATAGGCCCGGTGTCAACGGCATGCCTGTAATCCCAGCTCCCCAGAAGTCCGAGACCTGGAGATTCAAATTTGAAACCAGTGTGGGCAAGAAAGTCTGTGAGGCCCTTATCTCCAACGAACCAGCCCAAAGCTGGAAGGGGAGCTGTGGCTCACGGGGTAGAGCGCCGGCCTTCGGTGAAAAAGCGAAGGGACTATGCCCAGACCTTGAGTTCAAGCCCCAGTCCGTACACAAAAATAAATAAGTGAAGCTTGAGGAGCTGGGGTGCCCCGGTTTGGAAAGTGTCGGGGAGAAATCCCTGTCCCATCGGAAGTGCCTGGGCACACCCGTTCACGCGGAGCCCGCGGGGTCTGTCCCCACTCACTCCTCAGGCCCCTGCCGCCTTACTGCCTGTGGCTCTGCTCTGGGCTGGGGTTCTGTGCAGCCGCCTCCGCTCTCCATCCACCCAGGCTGCTCGCACCCTCTGTGCCCTACAGAGTGACCTTGGTCGCGTGACCCTTTTCCCCGCTTGGGTAATAATAGCACAGAGATCATGGCGGGGGTGGGGTGGGGGGTGGGGTGGAGCATGGTCTGCTTATCTTCAGCATGGGCAGCTGGCTGGTCTACGTGATTGTGAAGTATTTTTGTCTTGACAAGGCTTCACATGCTATGAGATGTGATAGGTACAGGGGGTGGGGCAGAGCGAGGGAGGAGGCGGGGGGGGGGGGGGAGGAAGGGGGGAGGCAAGGGAAAGCCAGCCCTTTTACCCATAGATAGACCCCACATGGTGTGTCCTGTCTCTCCCAGGTAGCTTGTGGACAAGTTTGTGGTTCTCTAAAAAAAAAAAAAGGGCACACTTTCAAACACTTACCATATGTACCCCTCTCTCTCCCTCTCTGTCTCTCTCCCTCTCTCTCTCTGTATAAATATGTATATATATTATATGTTATATATATGATAAGGTAGATAGATGGATAGATAGGTGGATAGAGAGATAGGAGGTATCCTAGGAGTTGCCCCTCTTCCTCCACACAGGAGGAAATCATTCAACAAGACAACAATTGTCCTCCTGAAGCCAGGAGGAGGGCACACCTCCCGCCCTTCCGTGAAGGAGGGGATGGCACATGAGGCTGACCACGGGGCGCACGCTGCAGGATGGGGCGGCACCTGGACAGCTGAGAGGATGGGGCTGGACTGGGCTCACACAGAGCGTAAGAGCCAGGGGCCGGGCAGGCGGGCGGAGGGGCGGAGGAGCCGTGTTGAGTGGGGACGGAGTTCTCGTTTGGGCACAGCTGGTCTGGACAGCGGTGATGCAGGTAGAACCGTGGCCTTACGCACCTGTGGTGAAGCTAAGATGGCAAACAGTTCCTTAAAATAAAGTCACCCGCAGTTGAGTTGGGAGCGGAGGCCCCAAAGCACCAGTGGCAGCCACGGGGGCTGTGGGCGGTGGCGGCCCGGGCCGGGCCCAGCAGCAGGGCGGAGGCTTGGGGTGGGTGTAGAAGCTTCACCCCTAGGGGCCCACCTCACTCCTCTCAGAGCCAAGGGGAGAGGGCTCGGGGCATCCCTGGGCCTCGCCCCAAGAAGCACAGGGCTGGGGGAGGACCGGGCCTCTCCCGCCCCGCTCCTCTCCTGGGCTCCTGGAGTTTCCGCCCCTGTCCCCGCTCTGCCCTAGCTGCTGTCTGTGTGACCCGGGGCCAGGCAACAGCACTGATGGGACCAGGTGGGTACGGCCCGGTGCCCAGACGTGCACTGCCTTCTCTTCCACGATGGGTGGGGCGTGCTGGGAAGGCTTGGGAGCTGTAATGGAGCAACACACTCAGTCACACCGGGCGTGAGGGCGTGAGCCACCGGGAGCCCAGCCTCGGTGCTCACCTCCGGCTGGGACGGATGCCACCTGGGAATTCCTCCCTAACCCAGTCTTGGGGACCACATGACCAGATGAATTCTTGAGTACTGAGCTGGCTTTGTGATTTAGCAAATATTTGCTGGCTTGACCTTTCCAGTTGACACAGGGTGTATCAAAACCAGCCAGGTCTCCGCTCCAGGGCAGCCGGGACCTGGGAACTGTAGGTGGAGGTGACTTGGGCCAGGTGCATGGTGCCAGATTGGGGAGAGCCAGCTCTGTTTTAACGGGACGCAAAAGCTGCAGGTTGGAGAGGCCGCCAAGCCGGGCTCTACCGTGTGTGTGCGTGCGCGTGTACACACACACACATGCCGGTTCTGGACCCCAAACTCAGGATTTTGTGCTTTGGCCCGGCTTTTCTGCTCAAGACCGGTGCTCTAACACCGGAGCCACACCTCCACTGATGGCCTTTTGGTGGTTCGTTGGAGATAAAAGTCATACAGACATTTGCCCAGCTGGCTTTGAACCACAATCCTCAGAGCTCAGCCTCTGATTTCTGAGGTGAGCCAGCCATGCCTGGCGGAACAACTTTGTGCTCCCACCGAGGGCCGCTGGCACCTTGCACGGTTCGTGTCTGCAGTCGAGTTTTATGTGTGTGCAGACCCTACCAGGTTGAAGCACTACTCCTGCCCAGATGTCCTTCCTGTCCACCCGTGGGCCAGCCGAGAGCTGCTGCTCTTAGGTCTGTGTTTTGCTCCTCTGAGCTGCGTGTCACCACACGCTTCTGTTCCCAACCGGGTTACAAAGGCATCTGTGAGGTGCGTGACCAAGGCTCCGGCGCTTGCAGCCCTGTGGAATTCTAGTGGAGGTGTGTGTGGTTACCATCGTGCTGTCAGCCGTGTGGGCCTGTGGATTCCACGGGAGGTGCATCTGGTCATCACTGTGCTGTGGGTGTGGTATGGGCTGGTTCTGGTCTGCTGCTGTGGAGATGTTTGTGTGTCTGCTCGTGTCCACCGTGACCTTGCTTTTCCAGCCTTGTTCAATGGAGTCTTGAACAACAGCAAAGTGTTGTTTTAATGGAAACCATTGTGTCAGTCTACCGCATGTGTAGTGGTCACAAAGGACCCTGAGCTTGTGATACTGTCTGCAAATCTTGGCTGGATGTCAAGCCGAGTGCTGCAAACTTGGGGTCTCCCTGTTGGCCTCATGGGGTCTCCTGTCCAGCCCAGGGTGTCTGGGCAGCGAGGTAAATCGTGCCAGGGAGGCTGGAGCTGACTCCAGGCACGGGCCAGAAGGCTTATGTGGCGTGGCCTTTTGGGTGAGTCTCCCCTTTGGCCTGGACGGACAACTTTGGAAGGAGAAAGAATGAAGGGAACCGGTTGTCTGCAAAGAGACAACTGCTGGGCGTTCTGTCCCTGGCCCGCTGTGGTGGCCCTGAGGCTGGAGCAAGCTCAGTGACGGTCTTCCAGCTCTGCCTTTGTGGCCTGAGACCTCCTCAGTGCTCAGTTACCACGGAGCGCCCTGGCAGCTAGGTCTAGACTGGTGGACTCTGCCCTCCGCAAACCAGCCCTGCTCACCACCTCACTTTCTTCAGGCTTCTGATCAAGCCACTCAGTGGCTGCTTGGTCTTCAGGGTTGCCCAGCTTGCTGTTTTAC
Organism: Perognathus longimembris pacificus; assembly: GCF_023159225.1. Taxonomy (NCBI): domain Eukaryota; kingdom Metazoa; phylum Chordata; class Mammalia; order Rodentia; family Heteromyidae; genus Perognathus; species Perognathus longimembris. The sequence continues at coordinate 628,828 of NC_063179.1, read as the reverse complement.
ACCGCAGCAGTACCAACCCTGCCTGTTTGGCTGCGTGGTGGTCTCATGCCCTATCCTCTTCCTTCTTGGGTTCCGTGGCTATGTGATGGTCTCATGCCCTATCCCCTTCCTTCTTGGGTTCCATGGCTATGTGGTGGTCTCATGTCCTATCCTTTTCCCTCTTGGATTCCGTGGCTGTGTGGTGGTCTCATGCCCCTGCCCTCTTCCCTCTTGGATTCTGTGGCTGTGTGGTGGTCTCATGCCCTATCCTCTTCCCTCTTGGATTCCGTGGCTATGTGGTGGTCTCATGCCCTATCCTCTTCCCTCTTGGATTCTGTGGCTATGTGGTGGTCTCATGCCCTTTCCCTCTTCCCTCTTGGATTCTGTGGCTATGTGGTAATCTCATGCCCCTGCCCTCTTCCCTCTTGGATTCTGTGGCTATGTGGTGGTCTCATGCCCCTGCCCTCTTCCCTCTTGGATTCCGTGGCTGCGCGGTGGTCTCATGCCCCTGCCCTCTTCCCTCTTGGATCCCGTGGCTATGTGGTAATCTCATGCCCTATCCTCTTCTCTCTTGGATTCCATGGATGTGTGGTGGTCTCATGCCCTATCCAATTATCTCTTGGATTCCGTGGCTATGTGGTGGTCTCATGCCCCTGCCCTCTTCCCTCTTGGATTCTGTGGCTGTGTGGTGGTATCATGCCCTACCTGCCTTCCTCTTGGATTCCGTGGCTGCGTGGTGGTCTCATGCCCCTGCCCTCTTCCCTCTTGAATTCTGTGGCTGTGTGGTGGTCTCATGCCCCTGCCCTCTTCCCTCTTGGATTCTGTGGCTGTGCGAGGGTCTCATGCCCTATCCTCTTCCCTCTTGGATTCGTGGCTACGTGGTGGTCTCATGCCCTATCCTCTTCCCTCTTGTGTTCCGTGGCTGTGTGGTGGTCTCATGCCCCTGCCCTCTTCCCTCTTGGATTCCATGGCTGTGTGGTGGTCTCATGCCCTGCCCTCTTCCCTCTTGGATTCCGTGGCTGCGCGGTGGTCTCATGCCCCTGCCCTCTTTCCTCTTGGATTCCTCCCCTTGTCACCGATAGGTAACTCTCCAGAGCCTTTGGCCCTGCAATGGCTTTCTGTGTCTCTCCCCCTTGGTCCCCAGGCCCTGTAGGTCCAGTGATCTGATGCACAACTCATTTACTTGGACAGTTTCCTGGCACTGCTGCCACCCAGGAGAATTCCATTGGGTCTGATGTGGCCAGAGTCTCTTCAGTGTTCCCATCTCAGTGTTCAAGGAGTTCAGGACTCACCCATTTCTTTGGGTCAGCAGAAGGGTGCCGAGCTGCCTGGAAGCCCTGCCCAGCCCAGCCTGTGGGAGCAGCCTGGCCTCTGCCAGATTTGGCTGCCTCTGAAGGCTGCTTTGACCTGGCTGGTCCCTCCACCTCGGCTGCACTGTGGTGGGGCAGAGGCGGCAAACACCCAGCATTCTCTGAACTCAGCTTGTAAGGCAGCGAAGAGCTCTGCAAAGGCCTGCTCGGGACAGGAGGCTCCGAGGGGAAGTAACCCTTCCAGGACCCATCCCTGGCCTGCAGACTTACAACATGCGGGCTCCCGTGATCTTTCTGCGCCTGTGCCCCTCGTGCTCTCTGCTCTGGCCTTTCTGGGAGGCTACTGCAGACCTCCGTCCTGCTGTCCTGTCTGCGGTGGCTCAGAGCCCAGTGGGGCCTTAGCACAGTCCAAGGGTAAAAATCCCTCTGGCTCTCCCAGGAATCTTGGGCCAGCAAGTTCAGTTCCGATGGGGCAGGCAAACAGCTACCTGCCCATCCCCCCTTTTTTGCTTTTATTTCTTTTCTTTTTAATTTGTGTGTGTGTGTGTGTGTGTGTGTATGTGTGTGTATGTGTGTACATGCACACCAGTCCCGGGGCTTGAACTCAGGGCCTGGATGCGGTTCCTGAGCTTTTCTGCTCAAGATTGGCACTCTACAACTTAAGCCCCAGTTCTGCTTCAGGCCTTTTGATGATTATTGGAGCTAAAAGTCTCACAGACTTTCCTTCTTGGGTTGGCTTTGAATGGCTCTCAGCTTCCAGAGTAGCTAGGATTACAGACATCAGCCACTAGAATACGGCCTTTTTAAAAATTTTTTATTTTCCAGTGCTGGGGCTTGGGATTCAGGCCTGAGCACTGTTCCTGGCTTCTTTGGGCTCAAGGCTAGCACTCTACTATTTGAGTCACAGCACCATTTCTGGCTTTTTTTTTTTAAATATAAGTAGGTGCTGAGGAATCAAACCCAGGGCTTCATGTATGCGAGGCAAGCACTTTACCACTAGGCCATATTCCTAGGCCCCCTGGCCTTTGTTTTTTAAAACTTAAAACAAAAACAAAAACCAGCTTTGGGAAACTGGAGCCTCTCCTTCCTTCCCCTCTGTTCAGCCCACTCCGCCCTTCCTTTCCTCTTACTTTCTCTTCACTCCTGACCACCCTACTCCCTGTGTCTCTCTGGTGGGCTTTGTCCCAAGGGCTAGGGCAGGCCTTGATAGGTGTCCCGAAAGCTCATGGAAGTCAAATGGCTGGTGCCCTGCCACAATCACAGGTCCCCCCGGGCGGAGCCTGGCCCGGCACTGCTAAAGGCAGGCAGCTCCTTGTGAGAAGGGAGTGTCCTGACCTCCCGTCATGACAACTAGTGTTCCTTGCTCTGGTCTCAGGACCCAAGATCACCCTTCTGCACCTGGTCGTCAGACCCTCCAAGCTCACCCTTCCCCAGTGGGACCTGTGTCCCTGCTCCCTGGCCCTCAGACAGAAGGTTCCTCACCCAGACAGAGGCAGGGAGTTCTCAAACCAAGCCATGGACCTGGTGGCCTCCTCACTTGGGAGTTGGGGTGCTGAGCCAGCTGGAAAGCACCCTCTCTGAGCTGGGAGGTTGGGGCTGTCCGAGGTGCTCCCAGCACAAACCACCATCTACTGCATCCCACAAGCTTCCCTGCTCGTGTCTGCCACACGCCAACAAGCCATCAGAGAAACAGGACATCGGATTCAATTTGAACAAGCTTCTGTGGGCAAAGCTAGGACGCATGTTGAAAGAAAAACAGTGGCGCACCGTTCTGATATGCCTAGATATTTCTGGAGTACAGCCAGGTCCGTGCAATGCTACAGAACCTGTGAAGAAGAGAAGGCAGCGTTGACCCCTTCTGTAGAAGCAGAGCCACTGATGGGCACAGGAGACTTGGCCCTGGCTGCCTTTCTGTCCGCTCCCACAGGAGACTTCTGTGCTCTCTCTTTGGACCTGGGCTAAGGACTTCACTACCCAGAGAGGGAAGCCACTTTGGGAGGAATCTGTACTGGGCCCAAGCCCTAGTTAGGTGGAGGATACTTTGTTCCTGCCGTTCCTCCAGCAATATCCAGGTGTTTTGGTAAAGCTTCCCCCAAGAACATGTTAGGTTTTTAGGGGTGTCATTTGTCCCCAGGGCATTAGCTCCCGGTGGAAGGTGTCAGGGGGTGAGGTATGGCTCTGGTCAGTTTCTCCCTGCCCAGAGCTGCCCAGGCCCCGCAGGAGAGCCCGCGCTTCCTGGCGGAAGGCAGAACCCTGGGAACTCGTGGCTCTCCTCAGGAAATAATTACTCGGGTTTCATGTGGTCCCTGGCCTGGCGGTGCCTTCGGAGCACAGAGCGGAGGCCTGTTCCACACGGCCGTGCGGTCCGGGCCGCCCCAGTGGGGAAGGGGGTGTCCACCTCTACCGCAGCACCTGTTTCGGCCTCATCCAGGGCACCGCTCTGGAAATGAGAGCCAGGGCCTGGAGCCGGCGGGCCGGGGCTCGCGCTGCCTTCCCGTCACTTGATAGACGGCTGCCTCCGAGTCGCAGCTTCCCCCTGGAGGGCGTCCGGCACCGGGCACCGAGAGCTGCTCATCCTCCCTGCCCCGCCGTGGCTTCAGAGACCGGGGAGCAGCCAGAGGGCGGGTGCCCGGTGGGGAAGACGCCCCGGCCAGGCGGCGGGGTCTCCAGAAGGGGGCGCGGGGCGGTGGGGTGACCCAGCCCGGACCGGGCCGTCTCCCCATGGCCCAGGGGAGGGGGGGTCTGCGGGGAGGGGGCCGCGGAGGGCGCCCCGGGGCGGGCCGGGAGAAGCTGGGGGCGGGCCCGGGGCGGGAGGGCGGGGTGGGGGGGCGTCCCCGGGGCGGGAAGCGGGGGAGGTGGGGGGGGGCGTCCCCGGGGCGGGAGGGCGTCCCCGGGGCGGGAGGGCGGGGTGGGGGGGCGTCCCCGGGGCGGGAAGCGGGGGAGGTGGGGGGGGCGTCCCCGGGGCGGGAGGGCGGGGTGGGGGGGGGCGTCCCCGGGGCGGGAAGCCGGGGAGGTGGGGGGGGCGTCCCCGGGGCGGGAAGCGGGGGAGGTGGGGGGGGGGCGTCCCCGGGGCGGGAGGGCGGGGTGGGGGGGGCGTCCCCGGGGCGGGAAGCGGGGGAGGTGGGGGGGGCGTCCCCGGGGCGGGAGGGCGGGGTGGAGGGGGCGTCCCCGAGGCGGGAGGGCGGGGTGGAGGGGGCGTCCCCGGGGCGGGAAGGGGGGGGTGGGGGGGGCGTCCCCGGGGCGGGAAGCGGGGGAGGTGGGGGGGGGCGTCCCCGGGGCGGGAGGGCGGGGTGGGGGGGGCGTCCCTGAGGCGGAGGCCGGGAGTCTCGGAGAGCGCCCCGCCCCGCCCCCTGGGCCCCGCCCCCTGGTCCCCGCCCCGCCCCGGCTCCGGCAAACTTTTCCGCGGGCCGGGTCACGTGAGGCCGGCGCCCCGCCCCGCCCGCGCCCGAGCCCGGCCCCAGCTGCCGGGCCGCGGAGGCGCCGGGACGGATCCGGCGGGCGGCGCGGCGCGATGCCGACCAACTTCACCGTGGTGCCGGTGGAGGGGCGCGCCGACGGCGACGGGGCCGAGGTGGCCGGGCGCGAGGAGACGCCGGGGCCCGCGGAGGAGGACGGGGAGCCCGCCTCGCCCGGCCCGGGTGAGCGCGACCGCACCTGCCGCCGCACAAAGGCGGGCCGGGCCTCCGCGCCCCGCGCTCGGGGCGGCCGGCCGGGCTCCGCGGGGGGCGGGCGGGCACCGGGCTCCGCGGGGGCGGGCGGGCGCCGGGCTCTCCGGGCTCCGCGGGGGCGGGCGGGCACCGGGCTCCGCGGGGCCGGGCGGGGAACCGGGCTTCCCGGGGCCGGGCCGCATGCAGCCCCGGAGCGCCGTGCTCCGGCGGAGCCCTGGCCCCGGGCCGCCCCGCTCCCGGGCCCCGCTCACGCCGCCCGCGGGGGACACTTCTGGAGCGCCCCGGAGGACCCTTCACCCACCACCGCCGAGCCGGGACGAGAGGGGGCGCGGGGCTCCTGGTGGAATCTGCTGGGAGGGGTGCGGAGCTCCCGCCGGTGGGCTCGACGTGGGAGGTCCCTGGGGTGGGAGGTCCCTGGGGGTGGGAGGTCCCTGGGGGTGGGGAGGTGAGGGGGAGGCCCCTGGGGGTGGGAGTCCCCTGGGGGTGGGGAGGTGAGGAGCAGGCCCCTGGGGGTGGGAGTCCCCTGGGGGTGGGGAGGTGAGGAGCAGGCCCCTGGGGGTGGGAGTTCCCTGGGGGTGGGGAGGTGAGGAGCAGGCCCCTGGGGGTGGGAGTTCCCTGGGGGTGGGGAGGTGAGGGGAGGCCCCTGGGGGTGGGAGTTCCCTGGGGGTGGGGAGGTGAGGAGCAGGCCCCTGGGGGTGGGAGTTCCCTGGGGGTGGGGAGGTGGGGGGAAGGTCCCTGGGGGGGAGGTCTCTAGGGGTGGGGAGGTGGGGTGGAGGCCCCTGGGGGGGAGGTCTCTAGAGGTGGGTGGGAATTCCCGGGAGGCCCCTGGGGGTGGGGAGGTCCCTGGGGGTGAGGAGGTGGTGGGGAGGTTTCTGGTGGGGAGGTCCCTGGGGGTGGGGAGGTGGGTGGGAGGCCCCTAGGGAGGCCCCTGGGGGGGAGGTCCCTGGAAGTGGGAGGTCCCCAGGAGTGGGTGGTCTCCGGGTAGGAGGTGGGGGGGGGTAGGAGGTCTGGGGGCTGGGTAGGGGGTTCTCTCTGGGTAGGGGCCGTCTAGGGTTAGGGGAGTCCCTCCGGGTTGGTGGTCTTCCTGCACTGTGTCTCAGATCTGCCTCCGCTGGTCTGGGCAAGTCCCCCTCCTGGGGTCCTAGAGGAACTGCAGTCCAAGTGGTACCAGAATTGACTGCACAGAGCCAGCTCCCCCATCCTGGGTGGCAGTGTGTTTCCCCGCTTTGCTCCTGGGTTTTGTGGGGCGTCTATTCCACCTCCCCAGCCCCAGCCTCCTGGCTGCCTTTCGGGTCACCTTGAGCCGGTTGCTTCCTCTCTGGAGCCTGGTTTCTCTGCCGCCGACAGGGCCTTTGTGGGGGCTGAGAAGGTGGGAAGATCCGTGTGGCCCAGCCGCCCTCGCCGCCCACCCTGCTCTGGGCCTCACTGGAGTTCCAGGCTCCCTGCTCTGGGGCTTGGAAAGAGGCTTCAGAGAGAGGCAAGCAAGGGCAGGCACTTCCTCCCAGCTCACTTCTGGAGCCTGCAGACACCAGTAGAACTTCTGTGTCACGGCAGACATGGTCCAGGGCCCACCCACTTCCCTTAGGGGCTTTCCACGGCCTCTGCAAGGACAGCTTGTATCTCCTTGGAGTGGTCAGGGATCCTACCTGGCCCTGATGGCATCTGTCTGGGTGGGCAGTGTCAAAACAAACCTCCCCCCTCCCCCCGCCACTACGCAGGTTCCCACAAGGCTTCCTGGGTACCCAGTGGCCTAATGTAGACATGTTTGAGTGTGGTTTGTGTTTAGGCAGAAGTGACTTCTCTCTTCTTCTCTCGTCCCTCGTGAGCTGTGCGGAAGTCAGGTCTGAGGGAAGGCTTCCACCCATTGCCACTGCACTCAGACCCGTGTGGGTTTCGTGCGGAGCCTGCCAGGACAGGGTGGGTTTTGAGCTGAACTTGGGACGTGGTGCTGATTTCGGGTGGGACTCCACCCTGGGGCACTGGCCCGGCTCCGCACCCTGCATGTCATGGAGTCTGGGGAACTCTGCCACTGTACTGTTAGTGAACTTGTGTGGTCTTGAATCTTGGTTGTGTCTTAACAAGGATCCCCATTTGCACCCACTGGTGCACGTGACCGCACCGGTGACTTCAGGGTGGGGGGCTCTGTGGAGGCCGGGTCCCAGGCCAGGGCGTGGTCACGAGCCAGGAAGAGCCTGGGGCTCCTGAGCCTCCCCCCCCCCAGGCCTCCTGGGTGCTAGTGGTGGGGACGTGAGCTTGGGAGGCCCCGTGAGGTGTGCCAGGGGAGCAGGGGAGGGCCGGGTGCTCCTCGCGGGGTCCAGAAGGGGCCTTCCGAACCTGTGTCCCCTGGGGCTGGAAGGAGCCAGCAGCCCCTTGGGCCTCCTGCAGCTTGTGTTCCACGGAGGGAGATGATGGACAGGCAGAGTGGAGTTCTTCTAGGACCGCGGTGCCGGCTGGACTGAGGCTGAGCCCCGACTGCTCCTGCTGCAGCGGCCGGGCGGGCGGGCGGCCTGCGCTGGCTCTTCAGAGCCGTGACTGTGGCGGTCTGCGTTCACCCCAGTGGTGTGTGTCTGTTTCTGGGGCCCCTTGGCGGAGCCAGCTGCTCCCCAGATGAGTGGACGTTGATTATGTGGCCGGGCAGAGTGGGCTGCCCACACTTGGCTCGTGGCTTCCTCCCTTTTAGGGCCCTGCCCTTGGTGTGCGCGTGCGTAACGCTACCCAGCCACCCAGTTCTGTTTCTGAGACCGGGTCTCACTGAGCTTGTCTTGGTTGGTCTCCGGCTGCGATCCTCTCGCCTCTGCGTCTGGCGTGTTGGGGTTAAGGTCTTGCAACCACCACATCCCGCTGCTTCCTCATTTGTAGCTCGCTGTTTGGCTGTGTTCTGGAGGGATCCTGGGTCTTGCCCCTGAACGGGCACCCCGCCTCTTCACACTTGTGCAGGACGGAACCGCATTTTGTTTACTGTGAGGTTCCTCTAGAAGTGGGGAGGACGTGCTGATTCCTAGTTCTGGGTGGTGATGTTTTCAGAGATGGCATGAAACGGGTCCTTCGTGGAGGCAGGAGGCTGCTTCACTGGTGAGTGGATGCTCCTCTCCTGAGCAGGGCCACAGCCGGGCAGGGACGCGGGCCTTGACCTGTCCCTATCCACGCCCTCCAAGGTTTTCTGTGTAGCCCTCACTCCCTGGACTGCCCTTCTGCTGCCCATCACCCTTGGGTAATGATGGCTTTGAGAGCCACTGGACTGGTTGCTAGCCCCCCTTTGGATCCCTTCCCTGTGCTTTTGTGTGCTGTGGTGGTTTTTGTGTGGGGCCTGGGGGTGGGGGGCGGTGCTTCCTGCCTCCATCTGTAGAGCTCACCCCATCTCCTCACAGACTCAGAGACAGTCCTAGGCCACCATTGTCCCTGTGTGATGTCTGGGACAGTCCTAGGCCACCTGTGTACTTGCGGGGTGTCGGGTCAGCGCTAGGCCACCTTTGTCCTTTGGGGGTGCTGGTCTGTGGTAGGCCACTTGTGTTTTGGGGGTACCCTGGAAGCAGCACTCTGGAGTGCCCCAAGCTGCCTCAAGGGCTGCTGGTGACTGGATGTTGGCGAGGCACGCCTGCAGCCTAGGGTCACTGTGGGAAACAGTAGTTAGAACACAGGCTTCCAGAGTCTGTCCTGATCAAGGACAAGCGTGGCTGCCGCTCTCCCAGGGGGTTAGGAAGGGGTGTCACCCCCCCTCCCCGAGGTCGTCCCGGAGGGTCACTCAGCCGTGCCCCCCCCCCCCACCGTCCCGTCAACAGCACCGTGATGTCAGGAATCTTGGAAAGTGGGCATTGAGGGTTGTGAGAGCCGTGTGCAGAGGGACCAGGGTCGGTTACAAAACACGCTCTGTGTACTGCATTCTTCACATCAGAGTGGGCTGGAGGGGCTGGCGACTCAGTGCCCGGCCGCTGGCCGTGAGGTTGATCCCCCGTACTAAAGAGCAAAAGAAACGAAAGAAATGGAGCTCAAGTGGGGGAGCACTAGCCTTGGGCAAAAGACGAGCGAGAGCTCGAGGCCCTGGGTTCAAGCACACACGCTGGCACAAGAATGAAAAGAAGACAGCCCAGAGGAAAGAAGGGTTGTGTACTGAGCAGGTCCCAGCAAAGAAGATAGCCACCCAGGAAACAGCATAACCAGGGGGCTGGCCGCCCCAAACCAGTCCATAGCCACCATAGACTCCACCACCTCCTGGTTGCAGGTTCCTCCCTTCCCTCACACGCTAGGCTGTAAGCTCACGGTGGGCACGTGGAGGAGGGTGCATGTGTGTGCACACCTGTGCGCTGTCTGCATGCCTTGTGCAATGGTTGCACACCTGTGCTGTGTGTGTACACTTGTGCCGTGGGCTTACAGGGATGGGTCCTCTGTGTGTGCACACCTGTGCCTCGTGTGCATGTCTGTGCCGTGGGCTTACAGGGATGGGTCCTCTGTGTGTGCACACCTGTGCCTCGTGTGCACGTCTGTGCTGTGGGCTTAGAGGGATGGGTCCTCTGTGTGTGCACACCTGTGCTGTGTGTGTACACTTGTGCCGTGGGCTTACAGGGATGGGTCCTCTGTGTGTGCACACCTGTGCCTCGTGTGCATGTCTGTGCTGTGGGCTTAGAGGGATGGGTCCTCTGTGTGTGCACACCTGTGCCTCGTGTGCACGTCTGTGCTGTGGGCTTAGAAGGGTGGGTCCTCTGTGTGTGCACACCTGTGCCTCGTGTGCACGTCTGTGCCGTGGGCTTAGAAGGGCGGGTCCTCTGTGAGACAATCGGTGGGTGTCTGAGTAGGTGAAGGACTGGTTGCCGCTCAGAGAAGTGCCAAAGGTGGTCGTTGCGAGGGAGGGGCTCTGGGGGTCAGGCATGGTCAGCCTTGCCCCTGGGCCTGCCGGCGCTGGTCACCAGAGTCCTTCAAGGGCGTGGTGAGGGAGAAGGTGATGGTGGGTCGCTGGGGAGGCCCGCGTGGGGGGGGCTGCCGCTGCCGAGAGCAGGTGGAGGCTGTGCAGTTTGAGGGTGCACGGGCTTGGGGAGCGAGTCGGGGCCTGCCAGGGCGGTCCTGTGCCTGCCCGGTGGGGCTTGAGGAGCAGGTGCGCCTGCCCCGGGGCTGCAGCATCTCCCGGCCGGGCCGCCGGGCCCCAGACCCTCCTCAGCTGCACGCTCCCGGGAGGATGGCTCCGCGTGAAGACGCGCGCGCACGCGTGTGTGCCTGTGTGGTGGGGTGCTCCGTGTGCTCAGCATGTTGACACGTCTCTCCGCGCAGAGCGTGGGTTGCCTGGGGGTGACCTGGGGCTGCCTGAGGTCCCTGTGGTCTGTGCCGATGTGTGGTTTGAGAGCTTGCCTGGCCTTAGGCCAGGCTGGAGGAGCACCAGCGGGGAGCACACCCCTGCCCTCTCAGCCTTTGAGACCTGCGGGGGTGGGTGGGGGGAGGCTGTGGCTCTTCCCCTCCGTGTGGCCGGCGTGACTGGATTTGGGGGTGACCTCCGGCCCCTGGGTAGTCTGGAGGGGCATCTGAGGGGGGGCTCAGGGCTGCCCCTGCTGGACGGTGTGTGGGGTCTGTGCTGTGGCGTGGGAAGTCCCAGGCCTCCATGGGGGTGCTGCCACGTCCACCCACCGCCTTTCAGGGAGGCGGGCCAGGGAGCTGAGGTGCTTTGTGAGGGGCTCGGCCTGCTGGACCCCGGACCACCATGCTCCCTGGAACGCAGGACCTCGCCGAGGTTTCCCGGGCAGGTCCAGGTTCCTGGTTTGGGCAGCCTGAGGCACCCGCCCAGGGCCACTGCCCTCCCGGGCTATGGGGGGGACTCTGCCCTCCAGGCCCAGAGTAGCTTCCCGCAGTGGGAGTGCCCTGCGGTGAGCCACCCGGGCTCCTTCCTTCAGGGCTGGAAAGACACCAAGCCCGGAGGGCAAAGTGAGCCTCAGAGTTAAGTATTAACCTCAGCCCAGGTTCCCTGTGGCTGGATGGAGCTCCGACACCTGCCCAGGGTTGGCAGGTGGCTGCTAGAGGAGTCCCTCTGGGGCTTCAAGAGAGGGAGCCGCGTGCAGCCAGTGACCAGCAGGGCCCGGGGCTGGGCCTCAGGATGGACAGATGGTCTCTGGGCTGTCGGAGGGTGGGGTGCCCGGGCCGTGGAAGCTGCCCTGGACCTCACCAGAGCCAGCCTCTGAGAGCAGAGCACCGAGGGCTACGGCCTTCCTGTATGCAGAGGAGTGGGGTCTGGACTGTGCAGAGAGCCTTTCAGCACCGGGGGCTGGGGCGGGGCAGCTCTGCGCCTGTGGCTGGCCAGTGCGTGTCCACCCCTAGGCCCCCGCGCGTCCTCCAGCCTGCAGCCAGGATTGCTGGTAGCGGCTGGTCAAGGAGTCCCCTTTGGGGAGAGAGGAGGCAGGAGCTGTGCTTGCCGAAGCAGGCCTGTGCGGCTGTCCTGGGGTCTTGGGGTCTCCCTGGGGTGTGTGAGAGTAAAGGGAGGCCTGTGTGGCTGTCCTGAGATCTTGGGGTCTCCCTGGGGTGTGTGAGAGTAAAGGGAGGCCTGTGCGGCTGTCCTGGGGTCTTGGGGTCTCCCTGGGGTGTGTGAGAGTAAAGGGAGGCCTGTGCGGCTGTCCTGGGGTCTTGGGGTCTCCCTGGGGTGTGTGAGAGTAAAGGGAGGCCTGTGCGGCTGTCCTGGTGTCTTGGGGTCTCCCTGGGGTGTGTGAGAGTAAAGGGAGGCCGGTGTGGCTGTCCTGGGGTCTTGGGGTCTCCTTCGGATGTGTGAGTGAAGTAAGGCGGCTCCCTGGCCAGGCCTGGGTTCTTTCCTCCTTCCTGGCCAGTTTTGTTGGAAGGAAGTGGCTGGGGTGGACTGGCAGTGTTGTTTCCTGCGTTGTGTTTTCTTTTGTCCAGACCCCCACAGCCCCTGTGGGTCACTCCCAGGGCCCTGAAGGAGTGGTGGCCTCGTGCCTCCGGTGTCTGTAGTGAGCCTTGCTTGGGCTGCCCTGGGCTCTCAGTGTGGCCCGTCCCGTGGCCTCTGAGATGCAGCCGTGGGCCTCCCACCCCCGTGCCCTGCGCACGGGCCCGGTGCCCGCTGTCCTGTGGCTGACCTCGTGTGGGAGCACGGCCCGTGTCCAGGGATGCCCAGCCCCTCTCTTAGGAAACGTCTGTCCAGCTCCACGTTCCAGGGGCCATGAAAGGGAGGCTCTGGCGTCTCTCTGTGCCTCAGTCCTCTCACCAGGAACTGGGCCACCAGAGGTGGCCTTGGCGTCTCACCTCTTCGATCCCTGACTGTGGGGCTGTGGCGCCGGCGGGTCGGGCCGGCCTCTCCGGGAGGCTCAGGGAACGCCTCACGGTCACTGGGGAGGATTGAGTGAGCAGGAAATCAGAGCAGGGAAAGTTTCCTTTCCATTTAGTGGAGGGTCTGGACCACAGTCCTGACGGCCTGAAACAGGAGCCACCCCTGGGAGGGCCTCGCTGGTGCCTGGATGGCGGTGCTCGTGGCAGGTGGGGGCCTCCCCTCCACCTTCATGCCCTCACCTTGTCCCGGGTCCCAGGCACCTGGGTAATCGGGGACCTGCCCGTTCTTTGGTGGCCCCCCTCCCCCCCCAGCTCTGACACTGCTGCGGTCTTTGAGGAGGAGAGAGGCCGGCCCAGGACCCGCACATCAGGAGTGAGGTTGCCAGAGGCCTTCCTCATGAGGGTCACGCCCTGCAGACAGGAAGTGCCAGACCACAGGCTGCCCCAGCGCTGTGGGCCTGGACACCAGGCCCCCCGGGTGGTGTGGTCTGAACCATAGGCCCTCTGGAGCTTTGCACAAGTGTGTGTGCTGCTGTGTGGGTTAATCACATACACGAGTGTCGTACATGGGTGAGTGTGCACACGTGTGCAAATGTATCTGTATCTGCACATGAGTGTGTGACTAGTGTGTACGTGTCACAGGCAGACGGGCACACATGGATATGCATGTTTCTGAGAACATGCAGGAGCAATGCATGCATGTATATGCATGTGCAGATTTATGCACACACGAGTATGGTGTGTCTCATGCACACGTGTTTTCCACTGCTGCATGTCATGAGTGGATGAAATGTGTGTTCATGTGTGATTCTAAGTATGTATGAGCAATGCATACACGTGTATGTGCCCGTGCACAGATGTGCAGACTCATGAGCATACGCTGTGTGTGCTGTGGTATCTGGTGCACATGTGTTCCCGACTGCTGCATATCACGAGTGGCTGAACACGTGTACATGTGTGAGTCTCAGAACATACATGAGCAGTGCACACATGTCCACGCACCCGCGCAGACTGCAGATTCACGTGTGGGTGAGCATATGCTGTGTGTATATGCTCTGTCTGGAGAGGTGCGGTAGCTGACCGTGCTGGCGGCGACTGCCTGAGTTCACTGTGACTTGTGCAGAGCAGCCTGCTGGGCATCTTCAGAGCTGCTCTGGACGTCTGGGCTGGCAGAAACGTGCCGCTAGAGGACCTGTCCGCCCAGATTATCCTGGGCACCTTGGAGTCCGGGCAAGGTGTGGGTCTAGGGGCCCTGTGGAGGCGGGGGCTTGGAAGCCTGCGGGCCCTGGCTGTGTGCTTCAAGATGCATGGGGCCTTGGCTGGCAGGGAGCGTGGGATCGTCTTCATGACAAGATGCAGAGGTGGAAAATGACAGCGAGATTTTCACTGACGGTTCTCCCGGCTAACGCCTTCATAGCAGGAGTACCGTGTCAGAGGTCAGGGCCTCACCACAGCCACCGTAGGCTTCCTGAAGCATTTGCTCTGTGCGGCCGGGGCCGTGCTCGGGGCTGGCCCACTGACCAGCTGCTTTGGTTACACCAGGAGGACCTGGTGTGGTGCTCCGTGAGGTAACTGCGCTGGTTTCTGCTCGGGCCCGCCATTTCCGGGCCCCGGGTAGGAGTGGCAGGTACTGCCTGGACACCGCTGGCGGCGGCGGCCAGTGCCCCAAGGCTGGGCCTGGCCCGCCCGGGAGCTGATTGCTGCTCAGGTTACCCTGACACCATTAAATATGCATTTAGAGGCTGTGAGGAGACCTGACTGCAGGAAGTGGCTGTGTGTGGCCTGGGCCCGGTGGTCCTGAGACGTGGGGCTGCCAGCTGCTCCTACCAGGCCTCCGTGGCGTCTGTTGGTTGGAGCCTGGGGGAGTCAGTATCTCTCCTGTAAGCAGCTTTGTTGACAGTTCCCCCGAACAAGGCCTTGCCCTCTAGAGGCCAAAGGTCAGGGCAGTTTGATACAAGTGCAGGAGTGGGGGCTAGACAGCCTCCCCTCTGTGATCCAGAGGAACCCCGAGCTCTCTCTCTTTGTTCCATGGCCTGTGGATCTGTGGACTCAGTGGCACTGGGTGCTCTGGGAAGTGGCCACCAGCCTCTGGTTACTCCATGAAAGAGGCCCTCCTCTGCGTGCCTGTTCTGTTCTGTTGTGAGTCTTGTTGGCTGAAGGTCATTGTTTTAAAAGGTGTTCCCGTTTCTCAAGTGACAGAAGCAGCCAGAACTCTCGCGGTGTGCGGTGGAGGGCAGGGTGTGGCCAGACCCCCTAGGACTGGGACTGACCTCTGTGGTCACCTCCCAGCCTTCCAGAGCGAGTCGGCTCGCAGTGCCTGCCCAGTGCTCCATTCTGTGTTCAGAGGAATGGCGTGGCCCTATGACTTTCTGGATTTCAGCGCGTATCAATTTGGAGGCTCTGGGTTCAGCCTGAGTGGTGAATTTCACCTCAGCCTTTTGAGTGCAAACAGCAAATTGCAGATCACGTCCTCCGTAATGTAGAGTGGATCGGGGTTTCAAAAGTGTTTCCATCGGTGTGGCAAGTTGAGCGTTTTTAGTTCTTAAATGTGAAGGCGCCTCGGAAATGGGTCCACTTTCTGGGGGAGGAGAGAGAGGGGTATTGTGATATGATGGTCTGCCAGCCACACTGTGATGAAACCTCTGACCCACGGTGGTTCCGGGCCTCTCCATCACAGACCAGGGCTGGCTGGGGAGGGCTCCTGGCTGGAGCCGGAAGGCGGCTGGAGGTGCTCTCCCACCAGCCCTGGCGGTGGTGGCTGTGTTTGAGTGCCTGGCGGTGGACACCTGATCCAGGTCACCCGTTCGTTCTTCCTTATCTCTCCATCCCTCTGCTTTGTGTGGCTGGCAGAGGCCGCTCCGGCACAGTGCCGTGCACCGCAGGGGCTGCTGGCTGGGCGGTGGCGCCCTGGACGACCCAGTCCAGGAAGGCACTGGCAGGGGTCCTCCCTGCCTCCTGGCCCAGGATTACCCTTGGATCCTTCCAGTCAGCATGAGTATGCAGACGGACGGGGATAGGGATGCCACCATAGGTGAGTGGCTTTGTCCCAGAACCTGGTAGGTCTCAGCGGGAGCTCCCCTGCCCTCCCCTGCGCCCAGGGGCCCGGGCCGGTTATGTCTGGTGATGCGTCCAGGTGAGTGTGAAGGGCTAGTCCTGCTTGTGGGCACCTTCCCCCCAGGTCATGCTCGCTGCCACAGGAGGCTCTGTGTGCAGGAAGGATTGGACGGGCAGGGTGCAGGCAGGCCTGGTCATTCCTGAGTTGTGTGCGTGCGTGCACAGGCGTGTGTGTGTGTGCGCGTGTGTTTAAATCAGGATGTCTTCCGTGCAAACTTTAATTGCAGCATGGTGTCTCAGGACATATAGACTGAAACTTGAGTGTATTTATTAGATTTAAAAGTAACTAGGGGAGATCGTAAAGCAGGTTGTAGGAGTATTCGTCTTGATAGAAACTTAGGAGACTGGCTCCGATGGAAGCATTTGCTTTTTAATTAAGCTTTTCTCGGCTCAGGCAGAGCCCAGGGTGTCACTTGGATGCCCCCTCGGGGGCGGGCTGGTGGGGTGTCGCTGGGCACGCTGTTGGTGGTGGTGGTGATCATGGAGCTTGAACTCTGGGCCTGGACCCTGTTCCTGAGCTCTTCAGCTCAAGGCCAGTGCTCTGCCACTTGAGCCACGGTGCCACTTCCGGTGTTCTAGTGGTTCTTTGGAGATAAGAGTCTCATGGACTTTCCTGCCCAGGCTGGCTTTGAACCGTGATCCTCAGGTTTCAGCCTTCTGAGTAGCTAGGATTTCAGGTGTGAGTCCGCGGGCATTTTCTCATCTGCTCCCCAGCTCTGTTGAGACCCTGTGGAAAGACCTCTCCTCTTCCCATGGAGAGACTATCTCCACATGGCTTTGGTGTGACCGGGTGACTTTAGTCAACAGAGAAACATCTTCTCCTTAAAGGATTGGCACTGGTCCCCCGAGGTGAGCAGTAAGTGCCTGTGGGTTGTATACTGCAATTCTGGTGGCGTGTCTTTACTGTGACTTTTGTTGTTGATTGTTTCTGCTTGCTCTCCTGAGCGGGGCTGACAACCCGCCTCCTTTCCCCCATCCAGCCTCTGAAGCCTGACCCTGGCCAGATTTCCAGCTTCTTGGTCATTCTGTGCAGTGACCGAATGCCTGGATAAGCCATTTCCTGTGTTGTTTTCTCCTTTCCTGCCAGCAGCTTGTGGTTGCTGCTCTGGGCTCCGGGCTTTGGTTCTTTGTCATCATGTGAGCTGTAAAGGTGGAGGTGCAGGGCTGAGCTGTGAGAGCCCGAGAACGATGTGGTTCTCCCTGCGTGGCAGGTGAGCAAGGCGTCTCTGGTGAACACCAGGATGACCGGCTCCTGGCTGGGCTGGAGGGTTTCACTTGCCTCCCATGCCCTTCATGTTGGCTCTCCCTGGTGACCGGGAACTTGAGCTCTGCGGGGTGACTTTGTCCAAGGTCATAGGCTTAGAGGTTGGTTTTGTAGAGGGAGGACCTGAAACCCTGTATCTGTCCCCTCCCAAGGGCAGTTGGCCCTTGGTCTCTCCCTAGTCCTCTGTGCCCGTAGAGCCGGTGACACACAGCCAGCCCTGTGGCCAGGGTGTGCCCGCACATGTGTTCTGGCTGACCCTTCAGTCTACAGAGCACAGAGCGTTCACCCTGTGGTCGCTGATCTCTAATTGATCACTTGTACGGAAGGACGCCGAGTGGCAGCTCAGAGATTGAGAGCCTGGAAATGGACAGGCCTTGGGGGTCTCAGTCTCTGGAGCACCCGTGACTAACAGTAGACACTTTGGAAACGTCCTTTTTATTTGAATATATTTGTATTTCATTCTGAAAGCTGGCTTTAATTTGACTTCAGACTTCAGTGTGGATTTGCATGCTTACCTGCCTCAGTTTCCCACCTTTGCTCCGGGCTTCCTTCCTTATTCCTCCATCACCTGCCTCCCTTGCCTCTCATGCTGTCTCTCTCACGCACTTTGCCCTGTTTGGAGGTATATAGTCACTTCAAGGCCTTTTCTAGGTACATTTCCTAAGAACGAGCACTTTATTTTTCCGTATCTCTGCAGCAGGGAGTAGGTAACTGGGAATGGACAAGGAAAGTGTGACGTTCTTAGGGTTCCCGGTAGCCTCCCGTGGCTGCCGGCAGGAAGGAAACGGGGGTTCTGCATTGTGTGCCGTCGCTGGCCCCTTCCGTCTGGAGCTCTGTTCAGTCTGCCTCTCTCCTGGGCAGTGTGACTGGCCAGTGGGGGGCGGGGGGGCTGGCCAGGGCTCCTCTGTCTTGGGCGAGATGTCTTGCTAGATCTCAGGAGGGAAGGGCTGCTTACAGCACGGCCACTTCTAGGCTGTGGCCTCATTGACTTCTTTCTCTCCCGTTGTGTGTTGAACACGTAACTGGGCGCCACATTTTTGGGGTCTGGGAGTGGCTCCTATCGAATTCAGGGCTGTGCTTTGTGTTCCTTTGTGTACTGGCCCGATGGCCTTGATTGTGGAGTTCACGACTCGAGCCGGGGTCAGGCGTCTGCTGAGAACAGAAGAGGCCAAGCGAGTGTCAGGGATGTGCGTCAGCTCCTGGAGTTCAGGCACCCTGGAGTCCTTGCAGCCCGTGTGAGCCTCGGTGCTGCGGGCGGGCCGGCCAGGGCCGCCCGGGGGCAGCAGTGCTGTGGTAGGTGGGATCACTTATAAAGCCAGTTGCGCTCTCAACAGGCAGAAGTCACCCTTGAGGCCAGCCTAATCCACCGGGATTTGGGGTATTTGAACCTCAAAGCGGAGGTCCAAGTGTTCTTCGGGAATTGGGTCGGCGTCACTCTCTGAGGTCCAGCAGGCAGGGAGGGAGCCTGCATTACAGAACTGGTGACTGAGGGACTCACCCCAAAGAACTCAGAGTGCCGCCCAGAATGCAGTCCGTGCAAAGCCTGTAGGGGCCCAAACCACACCGTGGTTGGTAGGAGGAAGAGTCCTAGCAAAAGCAAGCTCGTTAAAGGTTATCTGGGGCGAACAACTGGGGGCGATCAAGGTCAAGAATTCCCTGGAGCAAGACTTTCCTGGAACTTGAGGATTTTCTTGGAGCTTAAGGACCCTTGACACACCTGCAGTTCTCTGGACAACCTAGGTCACCTCCGTAGTTCCCTGACATCTCTTCTGCAGTTCTTGGAAATGGGTGTAAACTCCCCTTCATCTCTTGAGAAGCCAAGATGACAGTGAGGACAAGATGGAGCCACTCAGACCCAGTATCCACATCTTAAACCAGAGCCTCTCCCCCGGGTGGCTGGAGCCCGTCTGCAGACGGAGTCCCTTGCTTTGTTGGAAGTTTTGACTTTTGTTTGTGCCCTGGTTGGTGCTTGAGCTCACACCTTCTTGCTTAACTGTTTCTGCTCCAGACTGGTGCTTGAGCCATTCCTCCATTTCAGGTGTTTTACGGGTGAATGGGAGACGAGAGTCTTCAGATGAGTCTGTCTGGGCTGATTGGCTCTGTCCTCAGATCCTAGAGGCGGAAGTTGGGTTTTTTGTGTTGTTTTCGACATTGTCCCCGGAAGCACCAGGAAAACATGCCTGTTTCCCCAACCTGAGCGGATTGGGAAGTCTGAGCCCCTTCCCTGCCTGAAGTGTGAAAGTTTAAAGTCAAAACAGACTAAAGAACGATGCTCCAGAGGGTAAACACTTCCTGGCGCGTGTGAGTCCCCAAGTTCAAACCCCAGCCTGACTTTCATCTCAGCACCGGCTCGGCATGGTTTGCTTGGCCTGTGCCCACTGGGACAGCAGTTTGGCTTGCCTCGGGCATTTCTGGCTTTGTCTCTGACATCTGCGGGCATTCCGGATTTGCCGGGACATAGGAGCTCTTGTTGAGTTTTCGCCGAGGGGACGTCCGCTGTGCGCAGAGAGGCTGCTGGGGTCTTGTGGTGGAAGAGGTCAGGCGGCTCAGGCTCCTCCCTCTGCTCACCCGTGGCACAGGACCTCAGTGTGCTGGGGTTCACGTCACCCCTCCTGGCTCGCTGGGTGGCTGAGCCAGCACCACTGTCCCTCGGCGGGTTGGGCATCCAGGCCTGAGCCCGGGGCCTTTGGGAACAGGACCTACGTCCACCCTGCACCCAGAAACGGGCTGGAAGCTCGTGAACAGATGGGGGCACAGATGGGGGTTCCAGCCCACTACTGTCACCCTCCAGTCCCTCTGTTTGCCAGGGTATTTCTCTCTCCCCTGCCCTGCCTTGATCACCCTTCCCTCACTCCCAGACCCGGTCCCCGCAGCTGTTCCTGCCAGAGAGAGCACAGCCCTCTCCCAGGGCGGGAGTCCCTTTGGTGGGACCGCGGGATGGTGGGGCGAGTGTCCTGCAGTCTGCCCTAGTTTGAGTTCCCAGGGTCAAACGCCTGTGAGTCACCTTTCCCAGGGGGGTTAACTGAAGCAAGGAGATCTGAGCTAAGATCTGGGCTAGGGATCTCCTATGTCCCAGGGCTAGGTTCTGCTGTGTCTCTGGGCTAGGATCTGCTCTGTCTCTGGGTTGGGGATCTCCTATCTCTCTTGGTTAGGGATCTCCTGTGTCTCTGGGCTAGGATCTGCTGTGTCTCTTGTCTAGGATCTGCTGTGTCTCTGGGCTAGGATCTGCTCTGTCTCTGGGTTGGGGATCTCCTATCTCTCTTGGTTAGGGATCTCCTGTGTCTCTGGGCTAGGATCTGCTATGTCTCTTGGCTAGGATCTGCTGTGTCTCTTGGCTAGGATCTGCTCTGTGTCTGGGCTAGGATCTGCTCTGTCTCTGGGTTGGGGATCTCCTATCTCTCTTGGTTAGGGATCTCCTGTGTCTCTGGGCTAGGATCTGCTGTGTCTCTGGGCTAGGATCTGCTCTGTCTCTGGGCTAGGATCTGCTCTGTCTCTGGATTAGGGATCTCCTATCTCTCTTGGTTAGGAATCTCCTGTGTCTCTGGGCTAGGATCTGCTGTGTCTCTGGGCTAGGATCTGATCTGCTCTGTCTCTGGGTTGGGGATCTCCTATCTCTCTTGGTTAGGGATCTCCTGTGTCTCTGGGCTAGGATCTGCTCTGTCTCTGGGTTGGGGATCTCCTATCTCTCTTGGTTAGGGATCTGCTGTGTCTCTGGGCTAGGATCTGCTGTGTCTCTTGTCTAGGATCTGCTCTGTCTCTGGGCTAGGATCTGCTCTGTCTCTGGATTAGGGATCTCCTATCTCTCTTGGTTAGGAATCTCCTGTGTCTCTGGGCTAGGCTCTCTTGTGTCTCTTGGCTGCCCCAGTTGTGCAGGTGAGGCTGGGCTTCTTGGTTTTAGGACAAATTGTGCATGGTCTAGGGGTGCACCAATGTCTTTGGGTGCGTGAGCAGAGGGAGAGTGTGGTAGTAGACAAGCATTCCTTGCTGTGGCCACAGATGAGGGGCCTGTGGGGACCACGCCTGCCCAGCCCGTGCCTGCCCTCCACAGCTTCCTTCTAAAACTGGCCCAAATCTTTTCCCACAGGAGATGGGACTCCCAGGGAAATCAGTCCGTTCATCAACAATGTGGAGATGGAAAGAGAAAGTTATTATGAAGGAAAGAACATGGCACTTTTTGAGGTAACTTCAATTTACTGTCTCCCAGGGGAAAGGGCAGGGAACGACTTTCCTGTGAAGAAACAAAGCATCATTGGCTTGAGGGTCCCTAGACTGAGTGAGGAGGAGCTCAAGTCCCAGGAGAGGACTGCCCGGCCAGGCCTCGGGGGATGACCCCGATGGGGAGGGGTCCCTCACGGTGCAGGCCTTGGCTGGCCTTGGCCAGTCGTGCTCCACAGGCTCTGTGAGGGTAGCGAGGCTTCAGCCTTGGAGAGCTCCTCGGAGCCCCAGTCCTTCCCTCCTGCCTGGCTCAGCCGATTCCAGACCTGCTGCCCGGGTGTCTGGGGCCTCTGAGGGCTCAGCCCCGATGTGGCCCTGGTGCGGGGCGGGCATGCTGGGCAGGGCATCTGCTGGAGACCTGCCTGAGGCTGGTACTGTGCACACAGGAGGAGATGGACAGCAACCCCATGGTGTCCTCACTGTTGAACAAGCTGGCCACCTACACCAACCTGAGCCAGGGCGTGGTGGAACACGAGGAGGATGAGGACAGCCGGCGTCGGGAGGCCAAGGTACTGTTGTGCGCGTGCACGCGTGCACACATACGCGCGTGTGCGTGCACACGCTCTCAACTACGTCAAGCATCTTTCCGGGGACCCGGGATGCAGGCCGAGTGGAGAATTCACTTCCCAGCAGAGAATACATTCCCCAGGAGTTCTTGTCAAGTCCAGCCCCTTTCTCCACGAGGGGTCTTCTTTGCTCTGTTTCATGTTAGTGGACGCCTTGGCTGTGGCCCGTATCTGCAGATGACGTTTGGGTGTGGGTGCTGAGAACGGAGCTTGGGCTCCGACCATCCTGTGACTGTTTCCTAACCCCTGATTGGGAGCCAGCCCCTGCTGTAGCTCTGGATGATCAGAGCAGTGCTGAGCACCGGGCACTGGGCAGCGCTGAGCACCGGGCACTGGGCAGTGCTGAGCACCGGGCAGTGCTGAGCACCAGGCAGTGGGCTTTAGCGCTGAGCACCGGGCAGTGGGCTTTAGCGCTGAGCACCGGGCAGTGGGCAGCGCTGAGCACCGGGCACCGGGCAGTGCTGAGCACCGGGCAGTGGGCTTTAGCGCTGAGCACCGGGCAGTGGGCCTCAGCGCTGAGCACCGGGCACCAGGCAGTGCTGAGCACCGGGCAGTGGGCCTCAGTGCTGAGCACCGGGCAGCGCTGAGCACCGGGCATTGGGCCTCAGTGCTGAGCACCGGGCAGCGCTGAGCACCGGGCATTGGGCCTCAGTGCTGAGCACCGGGCAGTGGGCCTCAGCGCCGAGCACCGGGCAGCCACAGGTTTTGAAATGGTGTTTTTATTCCCCTGCACCTAATGCTCGAGCTCTCACAGAGACGACGACTGGCCCAGCTCCGTGGGCAGCGTAGGAGTTGGCAGGAAGGTGTGGCTCTCCAGATGCACATCGAAGAGTCACAGGGCAGGCAGCTCTCCTTTATTGCTTAGGAGCAAGTCCTCGAAAAGCAATTGCTAAGAAAACAACATTAAGAGCAGAGGACAGAGGGCAAAGGGGTGGGCTCCCTACCATCCGGGAACGGAGCCATCACTGCACCTGGAGATACTGGCCACAGATAAGGCGTGTGCACGGGGCACTTCCCAGCCCATGTGCCCCCGAGGAGGACTCCCGGGTCCACCTGTGGGGCTCGTTGGTGCCAGTCTGTAAGTCTGCCGCTGGCTTCGATACTGTACACACACCTTCGCACTTCTATGCAACTGAGAAATCCCAAAGACCTTTCTTTGTCTGCCCGGCTTGCAGAGTTTAGAAAGACTTCCCTCCTCTGCCTGTGGCTGCAGCATCTAGATCCGACAGCACCACGGGTGCGAAGCAGCTGCTGGCCACTCCTGACGTGTGGCCACTCCGGACTCGTGTGACACTTGCTGCTGGGCTTTCTGTCCCAGCTCCACGTGGGCTAACTTCTTGTGGGACCCCTGAGTTTCAGACAGTGGAACTCAAAGTCCCGCTGCCGGATCGAGCTCTCGGGGGCAGGTCCTGCGTGCAGCCTGGGCAGCTTCATTGCCCTTTGGCGGTGGGATTCTCGGCATATTCTTGCATTTGCAGTCAGCGGTCTATGCTCATTGGGCGCCAGGATTCAGCCACTCCCCCAGCAGGCTTCACGATGTCCTCTGCAGGTTTCTGGACAAGGCTTTGCTGTGCAGCAGCCTTTCCAGTGTCACCCAGGGAGAGGCCTTCTCAGCAAGGTGTCGTCACTGCGTGGAGGTGTGCTTCCTGCTGGGACACCTGTCCTTGTCTGGCTGGCTCCTCGGCATCACGTCTGGGGCGATCCCAAGCGTGTCCCCTGACAGCAGCCGCCTCGATGCTGGCTGTCATCCAGACTTCCGCCAGGTGTCTTCGGCTCTTGTGGAGGGAGGCAGCATGGGGCAGGGCAGCTGGCCAACTCCAGCCACGTCGTTCATCTTGGGTCCAATTGATTTGCTTGGCTGTGGAGAGGTGTGCCATTTCCCCTTCACGTGGTCATTGAAATCCTTGTACTCCAGGAGGGGAGGGCTCCTTGCAGCCCTAGCGGCATGGTTCTGCCAGGGTGCGGTCAGGCTGTGACTTCTGTAGTTTATGTGGCAGTGTCTCGTGTTTGGCTCTCCTTCCACACTGAGCTCCATCACGACAGGCAGTCTCTGTGGCGTCGGCCTCAGCTGCACTGCCCCCTGAGCTTTCTCCCCAGTGGAGGGGAGTGGGGCTGGATAGCTGACTTCCTCTGCTCTGTGCCGGGAGGGGAGCAACCCCTCTCTCCCCGCCCTTCGCCCCTCCCTCCCCCGGCCCGTGGCTGAGGTCCTGCCCTGGAACCCTGGAGCCTCAGTTCCTGTGGGACATGGTCACGTGTCAGGGGTCTTCACCAGGCCCCCATCCTTCTGTTGGGCCCCTCTGTTCCTGAGACCTCTGGGTGAAGCTCGGCGGGGCTCCTGGGCGGGGCTGCCGGCAGAACAGGGGCTCCTCCTTCCTGGTCCCTCACTCCCTGCTCTCTGCAGGCTCCGCGCATGGGCACCTTCATCGGCGTGTACCTGCCCTGCCTGCAGAACATCCTGGGTGTGATCCTCTTCCTGCGCCTGACGTGGATTGTGGGCGCGGCCGGTGTCCTGGAGTCCTTCCTCATCGTGGCCATGTGCTGCACCTGTGTGAGTCACGGTGGCCGCCCAGGCCTTTCCCCAGCAGCTGCGGGGGGCTGCCGGGGCCCTCCCTGCCCTCTGTGTCGGGGGGCTGTGGGGAAGAGGGCTGCCCCGGCCCGCCTGCCACGCACAGCCATTGCCCGGGCTGACCTTTCTTAGCTGCATCTGTCTGCTAGCCCAGCGGGTGTGCTGGGGTGGGCACCGGCTGGGGGCTGCAGAGGGCACTCTTGCCATTCAGCAGGATACTGCTGCATGCTGGAGAGAGCCGGCAAGCCAGTGCTGGTTCTAGAGAGACATCAAGCTCAGTCCTTCAGACCTAGCGCCTCCCGTGGGCCTGTCACATGGAATCTCTTTAGCTCTGCTTTTTTTTTTTTTAAACGTCTGCTTTACGTGTGTGTGTGCGCGCACGCCAGTCCTCCTTGAACTCAGGGTCAGGGTGCTATCCTGGGCTCTTTTAAAGTTCAAGGATGGTGCTCTACCGCTTGAGCCACAGTTCCACTTCTACCTCTTTGGTGGTTAGTTGGAGATAAGAGCTTCTTGAACTTTGCTGCCTGCGCTGGCTTTGTCTGCCTGTCTCCATGGGACTGGCTTTGAGCGCATTCCTCAGATATCAGCCTCTTGTGTAGCTAGGATTACCGGCATGAGCCGCTAACGCCAGTTGCTTTACTTTTAATTGTGCCCCAGACCCCTTAGCAGCCTCCTTTCCTTCCTTTCTCCTATTGTATTGAGGAGGACAGGTAGAAGGTTCTCTTTAGGAAAGAATTCAAACAATGCAGCTGCGAAGGAGTGTCTTTTGGACCACTGCTCCAGGCTGTCCTCTTGGCTGATCCCTCCTGGGGGTGATAGACGCCTAGTTGGAATTCCCCTGGGCACCCGGGCAGAGCCAGGGCTTCGAGCGAGCGCCGTGGGGTCTGAAGGGGAGGTTTCCTGCGGGTTGAGGGAGACAGGGCTGAACGCTGGTGTACCATGGGGTCTGGTCTCATCCGGCCTCAGCAGCTTCGCTGTGGTCAGGGGCATGGCCCAGGGTCAGATGCCCCGGGCGTCTCAGCTGTGCCTTCCCTGAAGATCCGCCTTTCCCTTCATAGACAATGTTGACGGCCATCTCCATGAGCGCCATCGCCACCAATGGTGTTGTCCCAGGTAAGCACCTGCCTGCCACCTGTGGCTCTGGAGCTGGTGTAAATGAGCCTTTTCACAGGGAGGTACAGGGCTGCCTCACAGGTGACGGTGGCCCGAACCTTCACCGTGGGCCCAGGAATGGCCCTGCAAGGAGTGCCTTCTTGTGCTGCCCACTGCGGAAGGCTGAGCTAGCCTGGCAGGCATGCACGACTGGGGTCCAGTCTGCAGCTGGCTCTCAGGAACAGGTGCACTCCTAGAAGTTCTTGACCTCCTGGAGTCACCCGGGTCTGGGGGTCGGAGCTCAAGATCAGCCAGCTGGGATGGACGCTGTGGGCACCAGCCACACAAGGGCTTTCCAGACGGCTGTGAAACAACTTCCCTGCTCCCCTGCCTGGCTTTGGAAATGGTGGCGGATTGATAGAGTTGGCCCAGCACCACACATGCAGGCCCTCTACAGGAACGTCCTATGTCGTTCAGGGTGGTCTTGAACTGTTGTCCTTCAGCCTCAGCCTCTCTTCCAAAAGCTAGTCACAGGCGTACTTCAAGCATTTTCTGAGTGGTATTTGAGGATGGGCTGAGACTGTACTTTATAGAGCGAGTTCTTCCTCTAGACCCACCCAGGGAATGCTCCTCCTCTCCCTAGACACCCAGACAGTGCTCCTCCTCTCCCTTGACGCACAGAGATAGTGCTCCTCCTCTCCCTAGACACACAGACAGTGCTCCTCCTCTCCCTAGACGCACAGACAGTGCTCCTCCTCTCCCTAGACACCCAGACAGTGCTCCTCCTCTCCCTAGACACCCAGACAGTGCTCCTCCTCTCCCTTGATGCGCAGAGATAGTGCTCCTCCTCTCCCTAGACACACAGACAGTGCTCCTCCTCTCCCTAGACGCAGACAGTGCTCCTCCTCCCCCTTGACACACAGACAGTGCTCCTCTTCTCCCTAGACACAGACAGTGCTCCTCCTCTCCCTAGACACACAGACAGTGCTCCTCTTCTCCCTAGACACACAGACAGTGCTCCTCTTCTCCCTAGACACACAGACAGTGCTCCTCTTCTCCCTAGACACACAGATAGTGCTCCTCTTCTCCCTAGACGCACAGAGATAGTGCTCCTCCTCTCCCTAGACACACAGTGCTTCTCCTCCTAGACACACAGAGATAGTGCTCCTCTCCCTAGACACACAGAGATAGTGCTCCTCTCCCTAGACATACAGAGATAGTGCTCCTCCTCTCCCTAGACACACAGGTAGTGTTGCTCCTCCCCTTAGGCACACAGACAGTGCTCCTCCTCCTAGACACAGAGAGATAGTGCTCCTCCTTGCCCTGGACACACAGACAGTGCTCCTCCTCCTCCTAGACACACAGGTAGTGTTGCTCCTCCCCTTAGAGACACAGACAGTGCTCCTCCTCTCCCTAGACACACAGAGATAGTGCTCCTCTCCCTAGACACCCAGACAGTGCTCCTCCTCCTCCTGGACACCCAGACAGTGCTCCTCCTCCCCCCTGGATACCCAGACAGTGCTCCTCCTCCCCCCTGGACACCCAGACAGTGCTCCTCCTCCCCCCTGGATACCCAGACAGTGCTCCTCCTCCCCCCTGGACACCCAGACAGTGCTCCTCCTCCCCCTAGGTGCACAGTATTGGTTGTACAGGGCCCATCCTGATCCGCTTCTCTCCTGGTGTTGTTTGCAGCCGGAGGCTCCTACTACATGATTTCTCGGTCTCTGGGGCCCGAGTTTGGAGGGGCTGTTGGCCTCTGTTTCTATTTGGGCACAACATTTGCGGGGGCCATGTACATCTTGGGCACCATCGAGATCTTCTTGGTGAGCGTGTGTGCAGCGGTTTCCTCGCGGGTTCTCTGCCCCTGGCTCCCGGGTGACTGCCCCAAGATCTCACCGCCGCGTGCGGCCGTCTCCGCCTGGCTGGGTTTGGGTGACAGCGTCCAGGCGTGGGGAAGGCTGTGGGGGGGCGGGAGGGCCAGGGCCGGGGCAGCCGTGTCTTCCGGGCTTTCCACAGCTGGGTTTCCTCCTGCAGACCTACATCTCCCCGAGCGCGGCCATCTTCCAGGCGGAGGGGGCGGGTGGCGAGGCAGCCGCCATGCTGCACAACATGCGCGTCTACGGCAGCTGCACCCTGGTGCTCATGGCTGTGGTGGTCTTCGTGGGGGTGAAGTACGTCAACAAGCTGGCCCTGGTCTTCCTGGCCTGCGTGGTGCTCTCTATCCTGGCCATCTACGCTGGCGTCATCAAGACAGCCTTCGACCCGCCTGACATCCCGTGAGTCCCGGGAGGTTTGGGGTCGGCCTCGCCCTCCCTGGGGGGGGGGGGGGAGGAGGGGGAGGGGGAGGGGCCTCCTGGACCGGCTCCTTCCCGGGGCTCCTTCATGGAAGCTGGCTGAGGAGATCAGGCCTGCGGGTGGTTTCGGCGTTGTGTGGCAGGCCCGGTCGCGTCTGTGTGGACGGGAGGTCAGCGAAGGCCCCACGTGTGGTGACTCAGGTGGCTGAGCTCCGTGTGGCCGGCTCCCGTCCTTCCCAGGCTCAGCTCTCTTCATCCTCTCGTGGTTCTGTGGCTGAGAGGGAGGTGGCTGCTCACTGTGTGGAGCCTCAGCCCCCCTGGGTCCCGCGTGGGGGGGGGGGGGGAACACTCCCACTGAGACTCCAGCCCCTCCTCCCCGAGAGCGCCCCGGGATGGCAGAGGAGGCTGAAGGCCCGTGGGCCGGAGCTCCCTCCCAAGGCGGCAGGGGCCTGGCTGGATGCTGCCTGGGCGCAGGGTGGCACCTCCGAGCCTCACGGGAGTCCAAGCTGCTGGGGTGAGCCGCCCCCTCCTGCCGCAGGGTCTGTCTGCTGGGGAACCGCACGCTGTCGAGACGCAGCTTCAACGTCTGTGCCAAGGTGGAGGTGATCAGCAACGGGACGGTGACCACCGCCCTCTGGGGCCTCTTCTGCAACGGCTCCAGTCTCAGTGCTGCCTGCGACGAGTACTTTGTGCAGAACAACGTCACCGAGGTGCAGGGCATCCCTGGCGTGGCCAGCGGCGTCTTCTTGGGTGAGCACCAGCTGGTCTCTGCCGGGGACGGCTGGGATTTCTGCCCTGGTGGAAGCTGTGTGTCAAGGCCTTGGCGGCTCCTGCCTGGCTAAGCCCTGGGCTCCCGACCAGCCGGACCTAAGGCCGAGCTTGACCTCCCAGCACTGCCAACCAGCCCAGGAGGGCCCTGCCTGCCCCTGTGACCCAAGTCAGGGGTGCCAGGCCAGCCAGCAGCTTTAGAGCTGCTGTTTTGTGATATCGTAACGGTGCGGGGGGTGGGTGAACAGGAACGTAACCCTCAGGCGGTGACTAGCCTTACTCACCCATACTTCCCTGTGATGTGGAAGTGTGGCTCCCACTGACTGCCCTGACATTTTTAGGAAAGGAATAGTTCTCAGAGGACCCAAGTGCTTGTTCCCTGGTTGTCCACTCATGTGTGTGGTTGGGATTCTGCGTGACACCAGTGGGTGGCTGAGGACTCTGTCCAGACTGTGTGGGCAGGAGGGGGCAGGCACCTAGCCCTCCGCAGGACAAGATGGCAGGAGAAGGTGGCCCCTGAGTCTCTTGGGAGGCCAAAGGGATGTAGCTGAGTGGAGGCCAAGGGGGTGGCCTGTACACAGGTCCCTGAGGTACTTCTATGGCTCTTGAGGCTGCCCGGGGCCTGTCCTCTCTGCAGCGCTGTAAGGCTGCCCAGGGCCTGTCCTCTCTGTATCACTGTAAGGTTGCCCTGGGACTGGCCAGGACTGCTCAGGGCCTGTCCTCTCTATAGTGCTGTAAGGCTGCCCAGGGCCTGTCCTCTCTGCAGCGCTGTAGGGCTGCCCAGGGCCTGTCCTCTCTATAGTGCTGTAAGGCTGCCCAGGGCCTGTCCTCTCTGCCGCACTGTAAGGCTGCCCAGGGCCTGTCCTCTCTGCCGCACTGTAAGGCTGCCCAGGGCCTGTCCTCTCTGCCGCACTGTAAGGCTGCCCAGGGCCTGTCCTCTCTGCCGCACTGTAAGGCTGCCCAGGGCCTGTCCTCTCTGCCGCACTGTAAGGCTGCCCAGGGCCTGTCCTCTCTGCCGCACTGTAGGGCTGCCCAGGGCCTGTCCTCTCTGCAGCGCTGTAGGGCTGCCCAGGGCCTGTCCTCTCTATAGTGCTGTAAGGCTGCCCAGGGCCTGTCCTCTCTGCCGCACTGTAAGGCTGCCTAGGGCCTGTCCTATCTGTATCACTGTAGGGCTGCCCAGGGCCTGTCCTCTCTGCCGCACTGTAAGGCTGCCCAGGGCCTGTCCTCTCTGCAGCGCTGTAAGGCTGCCCAGGGCCTGTCCTCTCTGCCGCACTGTAAGGCTGCCCAGGGCCTGTCCTCTCTGCAGCGCTGTAAGGCTGCCCAGGGCCTGCACTGTGGACTGCAGGACATTGATGGCTGCACCGCACGAGGCCCTTCAATGCCAGAACCTCACACTGAGGTTTGCGAAGGTGGCTTCTCAGATGTCGTCCCCAGTCAGGTGTCCTCTAAGCCATGGGAAAAGAGCAAGCCACCCCGAGGCTGGGAGAGAAGATTTCAGAATCCCCGGAGGAGGCTTCTAGCATGGCCTGTTCTCCCCACAGATAACCTGTGGGGCACATACTCAGACAAGGGGGCATTTGTGGAGAAGAAGGGCGTTCCCTCGGTGCCTGTGCCTGAGGAGGGCCGGCCCAGCGGGATGCCGTACGTCCTCACTGACATCATGACCTACTTCACCTTGCTGGTCGGCATCTACTTCCCCTCCGTCACAGGTGAGCTCTTCTCCCCAGCGTCTCTGTCTGTCCCCTGTGTCTGTATGTCCACCTTGTCCTGTCTCTTCATCTGTCCCTTCTGTCTGTCTGTCTTGTCCTGTGTCTTCTCCATGTATCATCTCAGTCTGTGTATCCACCTTATCCCATCTCTTCTCAGTCTGTCCCCTCGGGTGTGTGTCCGTCTTGCCCTGTCTCTGGTGTTTGCTCTAGCTCCGTCTCTGTCTGTGTCTTAGTCTCACTCTGTCTCCGTGTGTCCGTCTTGTCCTGTCTCTGGTGTTTGCTCTAGCTCTGTCTCTGTCTGTGTCTTGGTCTCACTCTGTCTCCGTGTGTCCGTCTTGTCCTGTCTCTGTCTGTGTCTTAGTCTCACTCTGTCTCCGTGTGTCCGTCTTGTCCTGTCTCTGGTGTTTGCTCTAGCTCTGTCTCTGTCTGTGTCTTAGTCTCACTCTGTCTCCGTGTGTCCGTCCTGTCCTGTCTCTGTCTGTGTCTTAGTCTCACTCTGTCTCCGTGTGTCCGTCTTGTCCTGTCTCTGGTGTTTGCTCTAGCTCTGTCTCTGTCTGTGTCTTAGTCTCACTCTGTCTCCGTGTGTCCGTCTTGTCCTGTCTCTGGTGTTTGCTCTAGCTCTGTCTCTGTCTGTGTCTTAGTCTCACTCTATCCCCGTCCCCTCAGCTGCGGTTGGGACTCCTTTGACTGCCACGGTTGAGTTTTGCTGTGCACTGTTGGCTCTTTGGTCTGCTCTGCAGGTATCATGGCAGGATCCAACCGCTCTGGCGACCTCAAGGATGCGCAGAAGTCCATCCCCACGGGCACCATCCTGGCCATTGTGACCACGTCGTTCATTTGTATCCTTAAGGACTCGTGTGCTGGAGGAATGGGTCTAGCCTCAGCCTGTGCAGACCCCGGCTGTAGGTTCTCCTGGGGTAGTCGGTCCTGACCACAGCGTTTCCCCCACGCTGGCAGCCCCTCAGGTTCCTCGTGATCGGATGTGTGATAGTACGTCATGCATACAACCTGAGCGGCCAGCATTCATAACAGCCACCACGTGACAGTGTGTGGCAGACACTAGCTGCCGTCTCTTTTATGAAGCTGAGATTTCAGGAGACGTTGTGTTACTCAGTGAGCTGCTCCTACTGACCCCCCTCCCCCCCCACACACACACTGGGGATCAGGCCATAGGCCACACACCTCTGGCCACCTGAGGCTCTGGCTGCAGCTAGGGGAGATGAGAGGATGGTGGAGATGGGGTGGTGGAGATGTGGGGGGTTGGAGATGAGGAGGTAGTGGAGATGTGGGGGGTGGAGATGTGGGGGGTGGAGATGTGGGGGGTTGGAGATGAGGAGGTAGTGGAGATGTGGGGGGGTGGAGATGTGGGGGGTGGAGATGTGGGGGGGTGGAGATGTGGGGGGTGGAGATGAGGTAGTGGAGATGTGGGGGGGTGGAGATGTGGGGGGGTGGAGATGTGGGGGGGGTGGAGATGTGGGGGGTGGAGATGTGGGGGGGTGGAGATGTGGGGGGGTGGAGATGTGGGGGGTGGAGATGTGGGGGGTGGAGATGTGGGGGTTGGAGATGTGGGGGTGGAGATGTGGGGGGTGGAGATGTGGGGGTTGGAGATGTGGGGGCGTGGAGATGTGGGGGGTGGAGATGTGGGGGGGGTGGAGATGTGGGGGGTGGAGATGTGGGGGGGTGGAGATGTGGGGGGGGTGGAGATGTGGGGGGTGGAGATGTGGGGGTTGGAGATGTGGGGGGGGTGGAGATGTGGGGGGTGGAGATGTGGGGGGGGTGGAGATGTGGGGGGTGGAGATGTGGGGGTTGGAGATGTGGGGGGTTGGAGGTGAGGAGGTAGTGGAGTTGGGGGGGTGCTCTGAGCGCATGAGGGGGGAGCACAGCAGTGGGTCTCGGGACCCCTGACACTTGGAGATGAGGCTGTGGTGTGGGAAGTCAAGCACCGGCTTGGTCTGGGCACAGCAAGAGGATGGGTTCACAGACCCTGGGACATGTCTACCGAAGCTTTCCCCTGCTGTCCCTTCACCCCAGGACTTGTCCCTCCTTGACCTTCGCTGCAGATCTCTCCTGCATAGTGCTTTTTGGGGCCTGCATCGAAGGCGTCGTGCTGCGAGACAAGTACGTGCCTCTCGGGGCAGTGCTGCCAGTGGGCCAGGCTGTGCGCTCAGGCCCGGCTTTCCGAGGGCCATTTCGCCTGGGGAGTTCGCATCCCTGGGCTGAAGGCTCTGGGCCAGGCTGTGCGCTCCGGCCCGGCTTTCCGAGGGCCATTTCGCCTGGGGAGTTCACATCCCTGGGCTGAAGGCTCTGGGCCAGGCTGCCCTTTGCCTGACCGAGGGGATCAGGTGGCACCGCTCCATCCTGGAGCCGGGGAGCTGATCAGAGCAAAGTGGATGCCCGACAGGGCAGGTGTGGGAAGGACACTCGCGAGCCTCTGCTGTAGTTGAGGAGCCCTTCTCATCAGAACCTCAGCTTCCAGGGTCCTGGGGCCCCCATTGGTGAGGACACCTGAGCTTCGAGACCCATGGATATGCTGTCTTCACAAAAGTGACGGGCTTGGGGCTGGGAATGTGGCCTAGTGGTAGAGCGCTCGCCTCGTACACATGAAGCCCTAGGTTTGATTCCTCAGCACCACATATATGGAAAAGGCCAGAAGTGGTGCTGTGGCTCAAGTGGCAGAGTGCTAGCCTTGAGCAAAAAGAAGCCAGGGACAGTGCTCAGGCCTTGAGTTCAAGCTCCGGGACTGGCCAAGAAAAAAAAAAAAGTGACAGGTGAGACCCACCTGGGCTGGACCAGGGCGTTCTGGTGCCCAGAGGACTTGTGAGAGCAGGGCGATATCAAAGCCTTTCCACAGGGTGCTGACCAAGCTCGTGGGGCCTCAGTCAGGCACAGTCTCCGGTCCCGTGTCCTCATCTCCCTTTCCCCTTGGCCCAGGGGTTTGCACTGGGAACAGAGACACTTTCCTCCGTCTCCAGCTCAGTTTAGAAACTGCTGATGGCTCCCTCTGCACCTGCAGGTTTGGGGAAGCCCTGCAGGGAAACCTGGTCATCGGCATGCTGGCCTGGCCGTCTCCCTGGGTCATCGTCATTGGCTCCTTCTTCTCCACCTGTGGCGCAGGACTGCAGAGTCTGACCGGGGCACCCCGCCTCCTGCAGGCCATTGCCCGTGATGGCATCGTCCCTTTCCTGCAGGTGAGCTCTCGGTTCTGGTGGAGGTCTGTTCTCGTGGGCTCGCTGCTGTGTGAAGCTCACCTGTCCTCTGCAGCCCTCAGCATCCTTTCCTTGTTCTGTATTTTTACTGTTTTCACTGCAATCTGTCTGAGGGTAGTTCTTCTCTGCCTCTCTGGGGTCCCGTGAGCTTCAGCCACCTGAATGGCTTGCAGATGCTGCCTCCCGGGCGTCACGGGCCTGTTAACCAGGGACCCTCGTCCGAGCCCCCTGCCGGCACGGAGGCTTTCTGGACTGCACTTGGAGAGGGTTGATGGAGACAGGGGCTCCCTTGCTCCTCTGATAGTACCTCAGGTCAGATGCTTAAATAGCAGAAATTTGTTTTTTCTTCTTCTGGAAAATGAGGTCTCAGATCTAGGTGCAGCAGCGCTGGTTCTCCTGAGCCTGTCTTCTTCATTTTTGGGTTTTCCTCCTGGTTCTATCTGTGTGCAGTCTGGTGGTAGGCTACGTACAGGAGAATGAGGTTCTCCTAGCCCCACACCTTAGAGACTTTCCTGGGCAGAATCGGTCAGGCAGCTCACCTCCCAGGGAGGCACCCGGCCGCCCAGCCCCCCGCTTCCCTTTGTCCTGCAGGTGTTCGGCCATGGGAAGGCCAACGGGGAGCCCACGTGGGCCCTTCTGCTCACGGCACTCATCTGCGAGACCGGCATTCTCATCGCCTCCCTGGATGCGGTGGCACCCATCCTCTCCATGTGAGTGTCCGGGGAGGGGGAGGGGGAGGACAAGGCCCCTCCCTGCCCTCCCGGGCCCTGAGCTTCCCAGTGAACACACAGTCTTTCAGGCTGGGTGGTCACTTACCAGAGTTGTTGGCCCAGGTGGAGCTGGTGTGGCTGGCTGGATGGCCACCGCACCGGGGCCTGTAGCTGTCTGTGTAGCCTAGGGTCATTTGTGACAGGCCCCGGACTTGGGGCCACTGTGTGGAGCCAGTCTGGAGGGACAGGGAAACTATGGAGGGGGCGCAGTAGTGTGGATGGGGGTGGGGTTGTCGGTGGTGGACAGTGTATGGGTAGGACAGCAGGTGAGGGACACTGTGTGACCCGTGTGACTCACGTGACTCACGTGGCCTGTCCTGCCACAGGTTCTTCCTCATGTGCTACATGTTTGTGAACCTGGCCTGCGCGGTGCAGACTCTGCTGCGCACACCCAACTGGCGTCCCCGCTTTAAGTACTACCACTGGTAAGGCCCCCTGGTGCCGGCGGTCTGCTGGGGAGGAGGCCCAAAGGGCCAGGGTACCAGCTGTCATCAGGGCTGGCTGCCATTGAGCCCGGAGCCCCGGGCTAGACCAGTGAGGCCCAGGAGGCTCTAAATCTGTGCCTGGCCTCTGACCCCAGCGCAGGCCTGGGGTTGAGCCTCAGACATCGGGCATCTGTGGGCAGACGGAACCTGTTTAGTGTTTTGCCTGGAGCATGGAGCCAGCATCCAGCATTGTCGGGAGCTACAGCTCCCACTGGCGGGGCCCTGGTCCCGGGTCCCACCGGTCTCAGATCTCAGGCGTGAGCGGGCACGAGCCCGATGGCCAGGTGTCAGGCAAAGGATGATTTTCCTAAGGACAGAAGTGACGTGGGTGACTCAGTGCTTAGATGCTGGAGGAGGGCCACGCGGCTGGAGTCTGAGCCGTGTGTCCCTCAGGACCCTGTCCTTCCTGGGCATGAGCCTGTGCCTCGCCCTCATGTTCATCTGTTCCTGGTACTATGCCCTCTTCGCCATGCTCATCGCCGGCTGCATCTACAAGTACATCGAGTACCGAGGGTGAGTGGCAGAGCGCGTTCACCCAGACAAGGCAGCCCACGGGGGCTGGGCCTGGGCGGCACCGACGGCGCTTCCGTGGGGTCAGAGTTCCTCCTTGCTTCCCACGGCGAGGTCAGCACCCCCAAACCCGGGGCTTGGGTTTGCAGCCTGAGAGCTGAGAGCACGGGCTGTCAGGATTTATTAACACGCGTGCCTACATCTGCAGGCAACATCTGTGGTGTTTTATGGTCTGTGCTTGGGGGACTTTTTCCGAATTTCCAAAAAGTCCAAATACCTTGTATAGAAAGAATGCCTGGGCCAGAGTGGCCTGTGCCAGAGCTGTGTCAGAGCAGGAGGGACTCCCCGCCCCGCCCCGCTGCTCGTGGCTGCCCTCTCCCCACCCTCCCTCCCCTTCCGCATGCCGCTGTCCCCGCAGCCTGCCCACCCTGCCCACCCTGCCTCTGGGGGCCATCCGGTGCCCATCCCAAAGCTTGAGAGCAGCCTGGCGCGGTGCCTTCAAAGCAACTCTGTGAGCTGACGGGCTCTTGTTCTCCCTGACCCCGTGCCCACCTCCATGGCCCGGCGGCTTGCTCTCTACGTTCCCAGAGGACCCAGAGCTGAAGCCCTCTGAAGCAGTTCCCTGGTGGATGGTGGGGGGGGGGGGCACTCCCTGCAGGTCCCTGGGGGGGGGCATAGGCCTCTCCCTGTTGGTAGGTCTGGACACTCAGCTAGCTCTGTCCAAGGTCACCGCTTTTCACAGCACCCTGTCCTTCGCCTGAATTGCCCCTCGTGGCCAGTGCTCTGCAGGAGGAAGCCGCCCCTCTCTGGGGTCTGCAGAAACCCCTGGGCATCCTCTCAGGTGCACACTGCTCGGGCACTGCTGGACTCAGTGGTCACGTCTGTCTCTGTCCCCCCACAGCGCTGAGAAGGAGTGGGGCGATGGCATCAGGGGCCTGTCACTGAACGCCGCCCGTTATGCCCTGCTCCGTGTAGAGCACGGCCCCCCTCACACCAAGAACTGGAGGTGAGTGCTCAGGCCCAGACCCGGTGGCAGGACAGCGCCAGGAGGCCGAGGCCCGCTGGGAAGCGCTGCTCTCCAGCTTTGGCCTTCAGCCTCCTAGGGCCTCGGCGGGCAGTGAGACAGCCGCCAGGCAGCAGTCATGGCGTCCTAGCAGGCCTCTGGCAGTGTGGCTAGGTGTCCCTGGAGGCAGGTGCCAGCCCTGCAGCTGCGGGAGGCAGCGGGCCCTGCCTCACCTCAGGAGGCCCGGAGGGGAGCACTGGCGTTTGGAGCCTGGGGCCCGAGGCCTCGGCAGCCCTGCGTCTGGCTGCCTTCCCTAACCGGGGTTCCTTGGTGTCCCCCCCGCCCAGGCCCCAGGTGCTGGTGATGCTGAACCTGGACGCGGAGCAGTGCGTGAAGCACCCCCGCCTGCTGTCCTTCACCTCCCAGCTGAAGGCGGGCAAGGGCCTGACCATCGTGGGCTCCGTGCTGGAGGGCACCTACCTGGACAAGCACGCCGAAGCACAGCGGGCCGAGGAGGTCGGCGGGCTGGGCGCAGGGGTGGGGGGGAGGGCTGGGGAGGGCGTGGACCACCAGGGCCTCCTGCGGGCCGACCGGAGCGTTCTGTATCTTGAGTTCTTGAAGTGAGTCTTGGTATGCGGCTGCCTCTGTTCTGTCAAAGACAGCGTGGGCAACTGAATTGTGCTGGCGTGAGTCCTGGAGAGGCCCGGTGTGCAGCAAGCCAAGATGGACGCTGGGGGACCGGGCCACGGGGGGCCCCCGCTGCCCGGCCTCACCCCCGGGCCTCCGGCCCTCGCTGCGCCCGCTGCCTCGCCGCCCCTCCCTGTACTTGCGCTCTGCAGCTGTGGGGGTCGTGGGCTTCCCTGTGGGTGAGGGCGTGAGGGACCTGCACCTGCTCCTGCCTGGGTGACCCCTGCAAAGGGGGAAGGCGGTCTCGGTCACTTAGATAGAGTTTACTTCCTGTCTGGGTGATACTTGGACCACAGTCCACCTGTTCTGTGTTTCCTGTCACAGCTAGGGTGGACGCCAGCGTCTTCTGTGGACCACAGTCCCCCTCTTCTGTGTTTCCTGTCACAGCTAGGGTGGACGCCAGCGTCTTCCCTGGACCACCGTCCCCCTCTTCTGTGCTTCCTGTCACAGCTAGGGTGGACGCCAGCGTCTTCCGTGGACCACAGTCCCCCTCTTCTGTGTTTCCTGTCACAGCTAGGGTGGACACCAGCATCTCCCGTGGAGATGATCTCAGCTTCTCATCCTGGCTTGTCAGAACTGCAGGGCTCCTGATCTCAAGCTTCTCCTGTAGCTAGGATGATGGGTACTTAACTCTGTGTCCAATGTGTTGAGAAAGGGTCTCATGTTTTCTTCCCAAGCTAGCCTGGAACCTTCTCTTTCTATTCTTAGCCTTTAAATAGTTAGGATGACTGGTACCCAGTCACTTTACAGTATCTAATTTAGGGCCAGGCTGTATTTTTTTTGTCAGTCCTGAGTTAGGACCTCATTCATGCATGCTTAGGCAAGTGTTCTATCACTGAGCTGTATCCCACACAGGGTGGAGGATTTGAATCGCAGTGTGTTTCAGCTGAGTTGCCTTTGGAGGGTCTGAGCTAGCCATGGCTGTCTCTGGAGCAGTTGCTCATTGTCAGCAAAGGCAGGAAGAAGCCCCAGGGGCCCCTCAGACTCAGGTCTGGCCCCGTTGCTATTGGAGCCATTTCAAGTACAAGCTGGCAATAAAAATGAGAGCAGTTTGGAGGAACCTTTTAAGTCATAAAATCTTCTATAAGAAACTGACTTGGGGGCTGGGAATATGTCCTAGTGGCAAGAGTGCTTGCCTCCTATACATGAGGCCCTGGGTTCGATTCCTCAGCACCACACATACAGAAAAGGCCAGAGGTGGCGCTGTGGCTCAAGTGGCAGGGTGCTAACCTTGAGCAAAAAGAAGCCAGGGACAGTGCTCAGGCCCTGAGTCCAAGGCCCAGGACTGGCAAAAAAAAAAAAAAAAAAAAAAAAGAAAGAAACTGACTTGGCAACTCAAGAGCCTGTCAGGACTCCGTGGCCTTCCCTCTGTCCAGTTGTGCGAGGACGTGGTCAGTGTTTTAGCCACTTGGGCCTCGGTGGCCTTCCCTCTGTCTAGTGTGAGGATGCTGCAGCCTTGGCAGTTGCAGAGCCAGGGGTGTGGTGCCCAGAACCTGGAGAGACATGTCTGGGAAGGGCGGCACTTGGCCCTGTCTGGGAAGGGCGGCACTTGGCCATGTCCGGGAAGGGCAGCACACTGAGCCCTTTCTCTCTAGGTTGTGCCCAGCCAAGCCCTGACATGCTGGTCTACCCTACGGAGTGGGCTTCCTGTGGCCAGGGCGGTCACACCCAGGGGGGTTGAACAGCCTTCTTCCACGGCTCCTCCACGGTGGGGACTTCTTACTCCTTCCTGCTTGGGGCAGTGGTGTCGTCTCCACAGCACCTGCCCCCTGGACGCGCCGCACCACTCACCTGTGGGCTCTTTGGGGAAGCAGTCTGCATGCTGGACTGGACATGCATGCCTGGTGCTGGCCCTGTGTATTCCAAGTGGACAGTGGAGGTGACCAAGGAGTAAGAGTAAGGGGTAGGAGGTGACAGGAGGGGCGAGGCGGGATCGGGAGCCGTGTGTGTGTGTGTGTGTGTGTGTGTGTGTGTGTGTGTGTGTGACTGCAGAAGTAAGCTGTGTCATCATGACACCACAAGGTGACGGTGTAGCAACTGAAATCGTGACAAGGAGGCAGGAAGTGGCCTAGCCCTCTGTGTGAGCTGCCTGTGGCTTTTGGAGGGACACCCAGATTAGGCCCCTCGCACCCACAGACAGTAACTGACGTCAACATTAGCATCTCTGATGGCGGCGTGGGCAGGGCCACGTGCCGAGCCCTCCACTTCTAGTTCTGGGACTCCAGAGGTCTCTGGGCTGGTGGCAGTGCCCCTCTGTGGCCTGCATCTCCACACCATTTCCTCTTCTGCCTGAAATCTCAGCCTTTCACCGTGCTGCAACGCGTCGGCTTACCAGGGTCACTGGGTCAATCCCTTCTCCCCATCCTCACCCTGAGCCAGGCACTGGTAGCACCCGACGGGGCCCGAGGGACGTGGAAATGAGGTATCCGTGGGCCCACAACAATGGCAGTGTGTTCCTGCCCTGAAAGAGAATTAGAGATTACTGCCCATGTGGGTGGGAAACCCAGCAGGGCGGTTGTCCTTCATGGCAGAGGCGCTGTGCCCAAGGAGACCTGCATGCCTGGCTGTTCGAGGCCAGCGTTCCACGCCACGGGTCGTGGTGTGTCCAGCTTTCCCTTAAAGCCTCGCTGCTCAGTGGAGGCTGCTTCCCTGGCAGCCGTAGAAGAAGGGACATAGGAAGGGGCATGTTGGCCACCAGCATTATCTTATGGCTTATCTGGTACTTTCTTCCTGGAATCCTTGGAAATGCAGCCCTTCTTTAGAAGGGCTGAAGGATTTGACTCACTGTAGTTGTGTCTTTGTTGTTCGGATTGAACAGCACGTGGCCCCAGAAGTCCTGGAAGCGCAGTGGGTGGCTTGGTGAGGACACCCATGGCTGGAAAGGGCACGGGGCGTCGTGTGTTCTGCGAGTCTCCTGCACTCCGTTGTGCCTCCTCACAACTCTTCAGCAGCCGTCTCCCTCCAGGATGCCACGCACTGACTCTGCCCCTCTCCTGCAGAACATCCGGGCTCTGATGGGTGCAGAGAAGACCAAGGGCTTCTGCCAGCTGGTCGTTTCCTCCAATCTGCGGGACGGCACATCTCACCTGATCCAGTCAGCCGGCCTTGGAGGCATGAAGCACAACACGGTGCTCATGGCCTGGCCCAAGTCCTGGAAGCAGGCAGACAACCCTTTCTCCTGGAAGAACTTCGTTGGTGGGTGTACTAGAAGTGTGTGGGCGCCTGTGTGCTGTTTTAACCGGTGCCATCTTAGGAATGTGTGCTTAGTGCTGCCAAAGCTCTGGACAAGCTGCTGCTGGACAGAAACAGGCCCCGTTGAAAGATTGCAACCCGCCCTCTTCTCCCTCATGCTCTGCCTTCTTTGGGGGAGGAAGTGCTCCCTCAGGTGTGACTTGCGGGCACCGGAGTCTGGGGGAGCTGGTGACACGGCCTTCCATCCTCCTGCCCCCGGGAGGACCTTTGTGTGACCCCACTGCTCTCCCGCTTGCCCTCGAGTGACCCGCCTGTGTCTCCCCACAAACACCTGCCCTCGAGTGACCCGCCTGTGTCTCCCCACAGACACTGTCCGTGACACCACTGCGGCCCAACAGGCCCTGCTGGTGGCCAAAAACATCGACATGTTCCCACAAAACCAGGAGCGCTTCAGCGAGGGGAACATCGACGTGTGGTGGATCGTGCATGACGGGGGCATGCTCATGCTGCTGCCCTTCCTGCTGTGCCAGCACAAGGTGGCCGTGCAGTGGACTGGGGGGAGGGCAGGAAGGGAGGGCGTGGGGGGCTTGCGGGGCTTGAGACAGGAAGCCAGCACAGCACTGGGGGGGGGGCCTGCTGGAACGCCCCTTCCTCCTCCAGGTGTGGGCTGGGCTGGGGGCCTGTGGGGGTGGGGGGGCCTGCTGGAACGCCCCTTCCTCCTCCAGGTGTGGGCTGGGCTGGGGGCCTGTGGGGGTGGGGGGGCCTGCTGGAACGCCCCTTCCTCCTCCAGGTGTGGGCTGGGCTGGGGGCCTGTGGGGGTGGGGGGGCCTGCTGGAACGCCCCTTCCTCCTCCAGGTGTGGGCTGGGCTGGGGGCCTGTGGGGGTGGGGGGCCTGCTGGAATGTTCCTCCTCCAGGTGTGGGCTGGGCTGGGGGCCTGTGGGGGGGGGCCTGCTGGAACGCCCCTTCCTCCTCCAGGTGTGGCGGAAGTGCCGGATGCGCATCTTCACAGTGGCCCAGGTGGACGACAACAGCATCCAGATGAAGAAGGACCTACAGACGTTTCTGTATCACCTCAGGATCAGCGCGGAGGTGGAAGTCGTAGAGATGGTGCGTTCCTCTGCTGCTCTGTGGGGAGGGAGGTCAGGTGCCACTTGATAGTGATGGAGTTGAAAACACCCCACGCGCTGGACTTGTGCAGGCAGTGTCCCCACGCGCTGGGCTTGTGCACGGTGTCCCCACACGCTGGGCTTGTGCAGGCAGTGCAGTGTCCCCACGCGCTGGGCTTGTGCAGTCAGCAGTGTCCCCACGCGCTGGGCTTGTGCACAGTGTCCCCACGCGCTGGGCTTGTGCAGGCAGTGTCCCCACGCGCTGGACTTGTGCAGGCAGTGTCCCCACGCGCTGGACTTGTGCAGGCAGTGTCCCCACGCGCTGGGCTTGTGCAGGCAGTGTCCCCACGCGCTGGGCTTGTGCAGGCAGTGTCCCCACGCGCTGGGCTTGTGCAGGCAGTGTCCCCACGTGCTGGGCTTGTGCAGGCAGTGTCCCCACGCGCTGGACTTGTGCAGGCAGTGTCTCCACGCGCTGGGCTTGTGCACAGTGTCCCCACGCGCTGGGCTTGTGCAGGCAGTGTCCCCACGCGCTGGACTTGTGCAGGCAGTGTCTCCACGTGCTGGGCTTGTGCACAGTGTCCCCACGTGCTGGGCTTGTGCACAGTGTCCCCATGCGCTGGGCTTGTGCACAGTGTCCCCACGCGCTGGGCTTGTGCACAGTGTCCCCACGCGCTGGGCTTGTGCAGGCAGTGTCCCCACGCGCTGGGCTTTGTGCACAGTGTCCCCACGCGCTGGGCTTGTGCAGGCAGTGTCCCCACGCGCTGGGCTTGTGTACAGTGTCCCCACGTGCTGGGCTTGTGCAGGCAGTGTCCCCACACGCTGGGCTTGTGCAGGCAGTGTCCCCACGCGCTGGGCTTGTGCAGGCAGTGTCCCCACGCGCTGGGCTTGTGCAGGCAGTGTCCCCACGCGCTGGGCTTGTGCACAGTGTCCCCACGCGCTGGGCTTGTGCACAGTGTCCCCACGCGCTGGGCTTGTGCACAGTGTCCCCACGCGCTGGGCTTGTGCACAGTGTCCCCACACGCTGGGCTTGTGCAGGCAGTGTCCCAGCATCCTTAACCACCAGGTCCCATCCTGGCCTGGGCTGCAGAGCTGTTGACTGCCCCTGCTCATCTGGAGTGGTGTCTCTTTACCCCCCGTCCCCCCCACAGCATTTGCATAAGTCGGGGACACACTATTGAGGCATGCACACATCTGGGCACACACAGTTGGAGAGTGTCTCTTGAAGCCCCAGGCTTGCTGTTTGGACCTGTGCATCTGTGTTGGGACAGCCTCGTTGTTTCAAGCCTGAGGACTTGCTTTCAGTGGCTCTCCCTCGCAGTTCTCTGCAGACTTGCTCTCTAGATCTTAGTGTGAGGACTCGCACAAGTAACATTAGAAATCATCTTTGTGATGCGGGAGCAAGCTGCCTGGAACGTTCCCTGGAGGAGATGAGGCTTTGCCAGCTGGCCCTGTGGCTGGAAAGCAGGTCCCGTACAGCTGGTGATGCCGCCATGCCCACGAACCCGCCCCGTGCGTGGGCTGCCCAGGCCCTTGCTGGGCCTTGGTCAGTGCTGCCCTCCGTCCCCCCCACAGCCGGGATGTGGACTGGGGACTGGAATGGCCCTGGATGGGTGACTACAGATGGTATTTGTTGGTTGTAATGAGCAGGGAATGGCAGGAGAGTGTTTTCTGTGATTTCACCTCTGAGGGTCACGAGCTCACCCCAAAGCAGAGAACACCTGGTATTTGTGAGCAGGTGCCTCTTGAAGCCACAGCTTCTGCAGCCCAGCAAGCCACGCCCCCTCCACGCCCAGCCGTGTCCCAGCCAATCCTGGCAAGCCACGCCCCCTCCCCACCCAACCCCCCTCCACGCCCAACCCCGTGTCCCAGCCAATCCCGGAAAGGCTCGCCTGTGTCCCAGCCAATCCCGGAAAGGCTCGCCCCCTCCACGCCCAACCCTGTGTCCCAGCTAATCCCAGAAAGGCACGCCCCCTCCACGCCCAACCCTGTGTCCCAGCTAATCCCAGAAAGGCACGCCCCCTCAACCCTGTGTCCCAGCCAATCCCGGAAAGGCACGCCCCCTCCACGCCCAACCCTGTGTCCCAGCCAATCCCGGCAAGGCACGCCCCCTCTACGCCCAGCCCCGTGTCCCAGCCAATCCCGGAAAGGCACGCCCCCTCCACGCCCAGCCCCGTGTCCCAGCCAATCCCGGAAAGGCACGCCCCCTCCACGCCCAGCCCCGTGTCGGGCTGGGTGGCAGTGTTGTCATCACACTTCCTGCTGAGGTCAGGGGGCTGAGGAGGGTTGCAAGCGGGAATAGTGTGCAGTTGAGACTGGAGGTCACATCTCACCACCCCTCGCGTGTTACAGCCCTCGGGGGCCGTTCTGGGCCAGGCTCCGACTTCAGTGAGGGAGGACGTGGGGCCCAGGACGCATCCAGGCCACCTGCGAGGAGTGGACGGCGCCTGGCGACTACACGGCAGTCTCCGTCCACGC
Organism: Perognathus longimembris pacificus; assembly: GCF_023159225.1. NCBI lineage: Eukaryota > Metazoa > Chordata > Mammalia > Rodentia > Heteromyidae > Perognathus > Perognathus longimembris. The sequence continues at coordinate 585,597 of NC_063179.1, read as the reverse complement.
TGTTTACGTGTGTGCTTTGGAACTTTCTAGGTTGAGAATGATATTTCTGCATTCACCTATGAAAAGACACTGATGATGGAGCAGAGATCCCAGATGCTGAAGCAGATGCAACTGTCTAAGACTGAGCGGGAGAGAGAGGTGAGTGAGCAGAGACCTGGAGCCCAGGCCCTTCCAGGGCACAGGCTGTGTGTTCAAGGCTCAGAACACTGTGACTGTGTGTGTGTCCAGGGTCCAGAACACTGGGACTGTGTGTGTGTGTGTCCAGGGTCCAGAACACGGTGACTGTGTGTCCAAGGGTGAATGGAAGACAGGCACAGTCATGTGTTTGGGGGATGAGAACTGAGGTCAGTGCAGGGGCCTGTGTAGAAGGACAGCACACCGAGGTGGTGCCCACCCTCCATCCCCCCCAGCAGAGATTACAGGAGTCCCGGACTCTAGGTGGCAGAGTGTGGGAGGCACCCAGAAGTTACCCCTGGTCCCCTCCCACGCTTAGAGAGCATCGGGAAGCCTCATTTCTTCTGGCACATGACAGTGCTTTTGTGTAGAAGCGTCTCTGACCGGACTGCTCACCCACTGAGGCTTCCTCCCCCTTTTTCTGGTCTGGGTAGGTGGTATTGCCACTGGCCCTGGCCCAGTCCAGCCTGCCAGTGCCTGGACCACAGGCGTTAGAGCACCTAGGATGCCAGTGTCAGGACGAGCCGGGCGTGGAGCTGGAGTCTCAGGGATTGCCGCCTTGAACCCCGGCCTGCTGTCTCTGGTCTGGTCTGCCGAGGCGCATCTTTTATCTGATGTCCATCTTCCCTCCAGCATCCTGGATGAGCAGCCCCTGGCTTCAGACATTGCCTGCTTCCCCTTGCCTCTCCCAGAGACAAGAGCCCTGGGAGAGGTGCAGTCGAAGGAGCCATGTCACAGGAGTGGCGCTCGGCCAGTGTCCCCTCACGTCCCTACAGCTCTGGGTGCCTCCTCTCCGGGGCATTCTGTTAGGAAGGTGAGAAGAGGCAGAAGGGAGCACAGGATCAGTCTGGAAGCCCAGGCCCCTGTGGAGGACCCTGGACCAGGGTCCTGGTCAGCTCTTCACCAGGCCCTGGCTCGCTGGACGGCCTGGCACACCGTTAGGCTTCCTGCGGGTGGCACTACTAAGTCCTGCCTCCCCCTGCCAGGCCCAGCTGATCCATGACCGGAACACCGCATCTCACACCATGGCCACCGCCAGGACCCAGGCCCCCCTCCACCCCGGACAGAGTGCAGATGACATGGACAAAGGAGAAGCTGATCGCAGAGAAGCACAGGAACAAGGACCCGGGTGCCTCTGGGTTTAAAGACCTCTTCAGCCTGAAGCCGTGAGTGCCACTGGGTCATTGGGGGACAGAGCCCGACAGAGCCCAACTGAGGTGGGGTCAGAACCCGGCAGAGCCCGCCTGCGGTGGGGACAGGCCTGTGGTGGGGACAGGCTCAGACTGCCCACCGAGGGCGGGCCTGTGGTGGGGACAGGCTCTTACTGCCCACCGAGGGCGGGCCTGTGGTGGGGACAGGCTCTGACTGCCCACCGAGAGTGGGCCTGCTGTGGGGACAGGCTCTGACTGCCCAGTTAGGGCGGGCCTGTGGTGGGGACAGGCCTGCCGTGGGGGACAGGCTCTGACTGCCCACCAAGAGTGGGCCTGCGGTGGGGACAGGGTCTGACTGCCCACCGAGAGTGGGCCTGTGGTGGGGACAGGCTCTGACTGCCCGCTGAGGAGCTTTCAGGTGGCTCATCAACCAGTAGACCCATTGGAATAGGAGCCGGGCCAAGGCTGTCTGTCTGCTTAGTACCACTGCCGTTAGGGCAGGGCCTGTGCCCGGCAGAGAGCTTCTGCATCAGCTCAGAAGGGTGCGGCTTTGCGGCAGACTCAGCTCCTCGCCCTTCCTAGGTGGAGTGCTGAGAATGCCCAAGGCTTTAAGGGCTGGCTGCCAGGAGCTCTGGGCTGTGGAGGGAGCTGATCCAGTCGACAGAGCCCTAGGAGGGCCAGAGCTCTTCCTTAGTGGGTCTTAGGTGGTGGGGCTGACCCTGAAGGCCTGGGTTCCTGGAGGGCTGTTAGGGTGGGATCCCAGGAGAAGGGCAGGGGTCAGCTGTTTGCGCCTGGTGTGCATTGGGGTATGGTACCTTGGGACTAACCACTCTGTTCTTCTCTTCTGTGTAGAGAATGGGGAAACCTGTAAGTCCACCTACCTTGCCGAGCTGCCCCTAGTCTCAGTTGCTGTGCGTGCCTGTGTGTGTGCAGCCCTGTGCCCTCCGTGTGTACAGCTCTGTATATGCACGTCCCTGTGCATGCACAACTCCGTGCGCATGGCCTTGTGTGTGGGTGGCCCTGTGTGTGTGCAGCCTTGCACACGTGGGCCTATATGTATGTGCATAGACAGCACTGTGTTCCACATCCTCGTGTGTGTGCACCCCTGCGTGTCAGCTGAGTGTGCCCAGCTCTGTGTGTACTCCCCTGTACATGTATAGTGTTCTGTTTGCCCTGCTCTTCTTGAAGTGGCCAAGGGTGTCTACGCTCAAAATGGCCTTCGGAGGTGCTCCCACTGACTCGTCCTGAGCTGCTCTGACAGGAAGCAGGAGCGGAGTGCATCTCCTCCCATCCCTTGGGCACAGCGCACCCTACCCTGCCACCTCCAGCAGAAAGGGGGTGTGGGTAGATCCTTACGTCAGCATCTGAGCTCCAGGGCTGGGGGCCCAGGCGAGGGTATCCCAAGAGCAGGGGGCTTCCTGGGCAGACACGGAGACTGTGGCCTGTCTGGCCCTTTGTCCGTGTGTCTCCCTGCCCTGGCCCTTTCGCCTCGCAAGCGGATAGCAACCAGGGCAGTGTTAGAGTTGGGTGCTAGTGACTTCATGATCACACCCGACTCGCTCACACCAGGAAAACCCCAAGAAATTTGACCTATCTGGGGTCGTACGAATCTCCTGCATACAGGACCTTTGCGTTCTGCTTTTCTCCATAAATTGGAACATGCTCCCAAAGGGTTTAAACTGAACAGCCACAACAGGAGAAGAGCCCGGGCTGACACAGGACGCAGGCGTGCTCCGCACAGATCCCTGAGGACAGGCGCGCTGGAAGGAGTGGGGTGGGGGTCGGGGTGGCTGTGGTTCTCCTGCAGCTGGGCTTGACCTCCTTGGCTCAGTCAGAAGTCAGCCTGGGTGTGAGGTGTGCTTCCTTCTGACGGCGCTTGGGGGGCGTCCGCGCACGTGCGTGCGTGTGTGTGTGTGCGTGTGTGTGTGTATGCACATCCATATGCTTGTGTATACCGGCTATGTGCATGTTGCACATGCACTCATTAATGTGCGTGTTGGTGCTGAGTCTCTCCTCCCTCTCTGTGTCTTGGCCTGTCTGGGTGGCTTCTAGCTGCCAGCTACAGCTGTGACTGCTCAGCTCTGCTCTCGGGCTGCTGTGTGGACACGGCCCTAGACTCCCTGCCTAGGAAATGTCACTGGAGTCAGCTGTCCAGGGGGCCTGTCCCTCCTCATGCATGCAGATCTGCCGGGCAGTCACACCGTCTTCAGTTGGCTTCTGGAACCTCCTGCAGCCAGGTCCACACCTGTGCCCTCCCCACCACAGGCCTGCGTGCTACACAGGCCGTCTTAGGTCTGCTGCTGGACAAGCTCGGGACCTATGGCCTTTGCAGGAGCTAGGGATGCGGCTTTCCTTCTTTCTTTTCCCTCCCTCCCTCCTCCCTCCCTCTATCACTGGAGACCCAGCTCCAGTTTTGACTTTTGGAAGTTCATTGGAGGTAAGAGTGTCATGGACATTCCTGCCCAGGCCGGCTTTGAACTGCAGTCCTCAGATCTCAGCCTCCTGGGTAACTAGGTTTATAGACGTGCACCACCAGCACCCAGCAGGTTCTGTTTTCCTGGATGGTGGTTTCACCAAATTAAACTGTGATTTCACCAAATTAAACTAGCGAAAGAGAAAGAGCCCACTGACCTGGTCTTTGCTTAGTAATTGGCTGTTAGTTACAAGCTGTTGTATTGGCTTAAGGGTTGGGTTGGTGAAAGGGCATGGGTCTGAGATCCCAGGGCCTTTCTCTGGCTGCAGATGGCAGCCTCTGTTACTTGTCCTGTGTTTGAGGCATAGGCGGTTCCCATTCAGGAGATCTGCATCTGAGATCGTGTGGTTGGATTGGCTGGCTGGCCCTCAGCCAGCAGGCGCCATGCCCTCAGCAGCACGAGGGGCAGGTGCTCCAGGTGGGCAGCACCTGCAGCAGACCTTCCCAGAGAGGCTTCCTGAGTCGGACGGGGTCTCCCTGGATCCCGGGAGGGGCACTGTGGCCACCTGCTGGAGGACCTGGAGGGTACTCCGAAGGTCAGGCCTCTGCCTGAGGTAGCCAAGCACCTGTGTGCCGGGAGTGCACATTTGCAGCATCACCTCACTTAAGTGGTTGCAGCCTGGGGGGCCACCACTGGGTCTGACCACCAGAACGCTGGGAAGGGCAGCAAGGACACAGGGCCCAGAGCACACAGTGCAGGGGAGCCGGGACACCGCTCCCCAGCACAGAGGCTCTTGCTCTTCCGTCGGGTGCGAGCCTGACTCTCCTGGACACGGACCTGTGTGTGGGTGCTCAGTTGCTGGCTCACACTTCAGTGCTTCCCGTGGGGGCAGGACGTGAACAGGGAGGGGTCAGGGTCCACAGTCCTTCCCCTGGCCCCTGGGCAGCTGCTGTGTTCTGGCTCTGCTTCTGCCCCTGTTGACAGCCGCTTTGTAGCTAGCTCTGCAGGTGTCGTTTGCCAGGTGTGTCTAGCTGACAGCTGCTTTGTATAGCTCTGCAGGTGTCGTTTGCCAGGTGTGTCTAGCTGACAGCTGCTTTGTATAGCTCTGCAGGTGTCGTTTGCCAGGTGTGTCTAGCTGACGCCGCTTCCTTGTGCAGTTGTCAGAAGCTTGGCAGCTTAGAGGCTCGATTCTAGAATGCCGTAGGCCTCCACGGCTGTTAGCAGATGATTTTTTGCGTGGAATCGCCTCCTCCGAGCGGGGAACTCGTCTGACCCCGGCCTTCCTCACGCTTTCAAGCACTGTGGGCAGGTCAGGCTGGCCCAAGGCCTTGCCCACCCACGGCGACGCCCCTCCCGCAGGGACCAGTCCAACGTCAGGAGGATGCACACGGCCGTGAAGCTCAATGGGGTGGTGCTCAGCAAGTCCCAGGATGCCCAGCTCGTCCTGCTGAACATGCCAGGGCCCCCCAGAAACCGGCAGGGCGATGAGAACTGTATCCTTCACTGCAGAGTGCTCACGGGAGGTGTGGGGTGAGGGTGCTGCTGGGCCCGGTAGGATTGTGGGGGCGGGGCGGGGGCGGGGCCTGTTCCTTCTGCCCAGAGGCCCCCGAGGTAGCGTGGTGACCTGACACGGGGTGGGGTGCGGGGCTCCCAGTCATCTCACTCCTCGCTGCCCACCCTTGCATCGCTCCGGAGCCCTGGGAGGTGGGGACAGGCAGAGTCTGGGCCTGGCCCTACGACCGGCACGGATCCTGCGGCTGACAGGGAGGGGTGGGGGTTGGGCCCCTTGCTTTTGAGCCGCCGGAGGCCAGGAAGTACGACCTGGGCTGTAGGAGCGCTGGCTCTGGAGAGCTTGATTTGTGTTGCTGGTTGGTGCACAGACTGCAGGAGGAGGGGGCTACGGATAGCGAAGGAAAGGCAGTCTTCGATGGCGAAAATGGATGCCGGTTGGGGAACTAGCACACAGACCGTCCGGCAGGATGCCCGTGGAGTGGGCAGACCTCTAGGCGGGGGGAGAACCTTTCATTCCCACCACGACTGCTTGAGTACTTAGAACCTCATTTGCAGGCCATACAGAACTGCCAACCGGCAGGTGGCCCCGGCAGCGGAGGGAGAGACTGCCCACCATGCACCGGATGGCTTAGCGGGTCTGGCGCACCCTCTCCTGGCTCCAGGAGCAGCTCAGCCCCTGCCTCCCCACACAGACCCGGTCCCTGTTTGGTTGGTTGAGGGGACACGAGCTCTACGCGCAGCCGGTGCCAGCCTGGGTTCCTGAGCCAGAATGGGGCACCTGTGTGCCCACCAGGGCAGTCCTGAGGGTCCCCCTTCATGAGATCCTGGGCCTTAGATTTGAGGGGGCAAGTCCACAGGCCATAGTGGGGTGTCCTGGGTGCGTCACAGGGGCCGTGGCAGGGAAGGGGTCGTGGGCCAGCCTGGTGTGCCAGGACCCCTCCCGTCTGGTCGCGTGGCAGACTTTGGAGAGGTGCCTGTCCTTGCCCCCGCTCGCCTAACCCTTGGGAAGCGATAGCTACTTGCTCTTTCCAGGACGCTCCCCTTCCTGGGGCCCCCAGATCTCCCCCACCCCACAGGTCTACCTTTCTCTGATGCCTGGGCCACTTAACCGAAGCTGTGTCATCAGCAGCATTACCCTCAGTGTGACCCAGGTGAGGTTGTACGGCCTTAATGCTGCCCCACAGATATGGAGTTTCTCGAGGTCTTGACCGAGGGGCTCAACAGGGTCCTGTTGGTCCGAGGCGGTGGACGAGAGGTCATCACCATCTACTCGTAACGCCTGACAACACCGAGGACAGTGCCAGCAGCCTGGAGCCAGGCTCAGACTCACCAAGACGCCACGCCGGGGTGGGGGCCGCCCTGTCCCGCGTGGCTTCCCCCAGCCCTGCCACTGGCTAGGGTGCCACGCCGTGGCATCCTCTAGGTGGAAGGTGTTCCTGGCAGTGCTGAGAGGGCAGGTGCAGGACTGGGGGAGTTCTTTGCAAACTTAGTCATCTAGGGCAAAACTGAGGTTGGTGGGCTGGGACCCGAGAATGGCCACTGCCCACCAAGAGTCCTTCCCAGACTCCACCTCCAGCTTCCAGGATCGCCCGTCCATAGCAGCGTAGTCCAGTCTCGTGTTAGTTACATTTCACTTCTACCCCGTTCCGAACCTTCGTGGAGAAGCACACGGTCCCTCTGAGCCGGAGGCTGAAGGCCGGGCCCGGCCGCAGGTCCCTGCAGGCTTCTCCGCCTCCTCGGTGCCTCGGTCGCATGTTTGCGGGCTGGGCAGAGCGCCAGGGGCTGCCCCCTCCGTGCCCCCTGAGCGCACCCCTCCTCGTGGGACACACCCGTCCACACCCCACAGGTAGGCTGTGGGCCGCAGCCACCTGGAAGGGAGGAGCCTCGTGTGTCAGGAGGAGGAGGTCACGTGGGCTACCTACCAGTAGTGTTCAGTCTGGGCTTTTCTCCTTTCGTGGGAACCCAGCCACTTTGCTTTGGAAGCGCGATGGGTCTCAGCCTGAGTTCGCAGTCAGTGCAGAGACCCCGGTGCCACGGGCAGAGTCTAAATGTTGTGATGCCGCCCCGCTGCCCCCTGCAGCGGCACTGCCCGCCCGAGGTGGCGCGCCCCCTCCGCCCCAGCCTTCAGGGAGACCGCCCGGGCCGAGCCCTGGGTCCGCCTCAGGGAGGCCTCGTGGCCCCGCCCGGGCCACGTGCCTCGCACAGTAGGACGGCAGAGCCCTCTGCTTTCCAGGGCCCGACAGATTTGCACTTTACCCTCAAGCCTCGCCTTGTAGGTCCTGTTCTGTCCCTCGAGCTGTGGGTCGTGGCAGCAATCCGTGCCTCCTGTTCTGTATGGCATATTTATTTATTTAAACGCCCCGGTGGGGTGGTTGTGTTGTCCGTGAAGGGGGTGGATATGGCCAGGCCGGGTTGTCTGGCTTCCGGGTGCCCGAGAGAACCCGCCCTGCCTGTGGAGCTGGGGAAGGGCGGAGCCTCCCAGGGGCTGTCTTGGCCACCGAGAGGGACAGCGCACCCGTCAGGGCTGCCCGCAGCAGGCCACTGCCACCCACCCGGCCCGGGCCTCCTTGCTCCTTCCCTCTGGGGCTTAGGTCTGGGTGAAGGCAGATCCCCCAGCCCCGGGCACAGGCAGGACACCTTGGCCAGCACAGGAAACAGACCCTGGGTGGCAGAGCACGGCTCCAGTCCCAAGTCTCCATTCGCCGCAGCTGCCTGCCAAGCCGTAGGCCCCTCCGTGCCTGGTCTCCTCCCTGACAAACTCCGCAACCCCAGCAACCATAGCCATGCAGAATTGAATTCATAGTGTCGGTTGTTTTTTAATTTTTAGGTTCTTGTCTTTGTATGATTTTTGTTAGTAGAAGAATAAAGTTCTGAAATTCGAGTGCTTAGGAAACCCGACTCGCCTATTTTACTGTGACGTTAAAAATAACTAGAGAAAACGCACACCCCGTTTCCTTCCTGGGTTCCTGCAGGCTGAGTGTTGAGGCCCGGCTTGAGTGACACTGGAGGGGAGGGGAGGGGGGGAGGGGAGGGGAGAGGGGAGAGGGGAAGGGAGGGGGGGGAGGGGAGGGGGGAGGGGGGGAGGGGAGGGGGGGGGGAGGGGAGGGGAGTCAGAGCCCCAGGCCCCAGCTCGGTGGAGTGCCTGGAGTTCCTCTTACCATGAGCAATATTTCTGAGCTTTCATTGTTTGAATTTTCTCATAGTAGTACAAGAAACCCCGTGGCACAGGTATAGTGCAGGGTGTGTGTGTGCGTGTGTGCGCCCGTGTCCTCTTTACGTGGGAGCAGAGGCAGACATGGTCTCCAGCACACACTTCCTCCCCGATGGCCGTGCACGGGCCATGCCTGTGGCCACTTGTGTAAGCGAACTCACCGTGGCTCTTTGGAACGCTTGTTTCAATGCAAGGTGCGACGTATCATTAAATGTATATTTTTATTACGCGAGAAGGAAATCCTAACCACCCGTCGGCCATCCATTTGGGTTTTTTTTAGGAATGATGCAGGAGGCTGGTGTGGAGACACAAGCTGTGCGAGCCGTTACCTCCTGTGGCCCTGCCGGCAGCCGAGCGCCTGCTCTGAGGAGAGGCCCCGGCAGCGCCTGCTCTGGGGAGAGGCAGAGGCCCTGGCAGCGCCTGCTCTGGGGAGAGGCAGAGGCCCCGGCAGCGCCCGCTCTGAGGAGAGGCCCCGGCAGCGCCCGCTCTGAGGAGAGGCCCCGGCAGCGCCTGCTCTGAGGAGAGGCCCCGGCAGCGCCCGCTCTGGGGAGAGGCCCCGGCAGCGCCTGCTCTGAGGAGAGGCAGAGGCCCCGGCAGCGCCTGCTCTGGGGAGAGGCAGAGGCCCCGGCAGCGCCTGCTCTGGGGAGAGGCCCCGGTAGCGCCTGCTCTGGGGAGAGGCCCCGGCAGTGCCCGCTCTGAGGAGAGGCCCCGGTAGCGCGAGGCGGCGCCCGGCGGCCGTGGCATTCCCAGCTGGCTGGACGCGCAGAGCTGCGTGGCCCACCTCTCCCTGGCCCCCCTCGTGCTGGTTCCTGGGCTGGGCTTGTGCTCCGAGGCGCTTTGCCTTTCCGGGAAGCAGCACACAGCGCACTAAGGAAAAGTGAGCCCCCGCTCCATCCCTTTGCCCTTGTCAGAGAGGAAGCGCACGGTCGTGTTGGTACTTGGTGAGTAAACCCCACGAGGCTTTGCTTTTTCCGTTGGGCCCAACCTGAGGCACCCAGAGGTCAGCGCTGTGTTTACGCCCGCAGCCCCACCTGCGCGGTGCCCCCGGGTGGGTCCAGTGCCGCCCTGTGCGGGGCGACCGGGGCAGGTCCTCAGCAGGACGCTCGGCTGGCTCGCGGTGACCAGGGGTGGCCCCCAGGCCCCTGTAGAGGCCCTGGGCCCCGCTTCGGGATCACAAGGGAAAGCGGTGGAGATCGCCCTGCGCCCCTGTCTGCGGTTGGGAGTTACGCAGAACAGCTTGCGATGGAGCTACCGGCGGCGCCAAGTGCGCTGCCGTCTACGGAGGTGGGGCGGGGACACAGAGGAGCCGGTCCTGGAGCGGCCCGGCCTGTCCGCGGCGCGGCGCTTGGCCTCGGCCGCCAGGGGTGAGTCCCCCGGGGCGCCCTCCGCGGGGCCCGCGCTAGGAGGGGTGGAAGTGGTGGTGGTGGTGGTGGTGGTGGTGCTCGTGGTGGTGGTGGTGCTCGTGCCTCTGGATCACGGGCCCCCCGTGGCCCTCGGGGGCCAGCACGGGCGGCAGGTCCCTGGCCGCCTCGAGCTCCGCCGGGGCCGGCTGGCCGTGCGCGGCCTTGAGGGGCGAGTGGCCCTCCCTGCCCTTCTGCCGGTGCCGCTTCTGGCCGTGGGGCTGCGGCGGGGGCTGCGGCGGGGGGCGGGGGGAGGTGGTGGCCGTCCTGGGCGGCGGGGGGGGGGCGGGGCGGCCGCCGGGCAGTGGCTCGGGGCTTTCCCGGCCTTGCCGCAGCCCGGCCCCCCCGGGGGCTTCCCCGAGCCCTTGGGGGGACCTCAGGAACTGCTTTTCCGGCCCCTTCGGTCGGGGCTGGGCGGCGGGCGGCGGGTGGTCAGCCGGCGCCTGGGACCTGCGTGGGTGCCCGCCGTGTGCGTCTGAGTCCTGGGAGCGGCACCGGCTCTGGGGGTGCACGGCCCTGCTGTGGTGCTCCTGCCTGCCCGCGTCTGGCGGCGACCCTGCAGCGAGACACGGCAGGGCTGGGGTCGGGCCTGTGCCCTCCTCCTAACAGCGGCCCCAGTGGGGGGTCTGCGTCAGGGCACCCCCCGTGCTCGGGGCAGGGAGGTCCCAGCCCAGTCTGGACCTGTCCTGGACTCCAGGAGGTGGCCCTGGCTGTCACCCCAGGAGAGGGCACAGCCACCGTGGTGCCCGCTGCTGGCCCTGTCCCGTGGGGGTCCTGCCTGCAGGGATAGCAGCCGTGACAGCAGAACCCCCCCAGTGGGGGGCCGGGATCTGCTGCCGCCACCCCTCCTCTGCAGCGACCGCCGTGGCATCGGGAGACGCAGGCCCCGCCTCTTGGAGCACCCGGGGCGGAGTGCTTCGGAGGCAGGGTCGGCCCCTGGCCAGCCCCACCCGCCCCGCCCCGTGCACGGAAGCCCAGCGATCAGATTCGCATCTCCTGGGCCACAGCAGCCTTGCCCCACGGCCTCCGTGGGCCCACACCGGGGCGCCAGGAGGGACGGGCCTTCAGGCGGGCAGGGTGCCCCCGCCGGGCCAGCAGCGAAGGTCCGGGATACAAACCAGGGCCAAACTTGGATGTGTAGTTCTCGATTCCCGCGAGGTCCAGGTAGTGGTTCCTCCGCTCCGTGTTCTCGTCCACGCAGTAGGACCCCCGCACGGAGCAGGGCCGTGAGTCTGTGTTGGGCCTCCTGCAGGGAACAGAGGGGGACTTGACCCCCCGACACAGACGCAGCCCCCTCCTGATGGGAGCCCTGCGCGGAGGGTGGTGGGAGGGCTGAGGGCACTCGCTGCCCGGGGAAAGCTGGAGAGGGGCACCGGCTGCGTGTCACCCACAGGAAGGCCCGCCGGGATCCAGGACTGCCCCCTCCCACAGCCGGGCGTGGGGGGGGTGCTTGCGACCCCCCCGGCCCACCGTGACCCCTGCCCCCACACCGGGGCTGGGGAGTGGAGCCACGCAGCTCGCACGCCCTGGGCTAGGTGGTTCCAGCCACCCAGGGCAGGGCTCACCTGGTGCCCGGCCCTGCGCGGGTCTCGCCGGGGCCAGGCGGCCGGGCCCCCCTCCCTCACCTGCAGTGGTAAGACGGTCTCCTGTCGTCCGCGAGGTCGCTCTCGGTCCTGCTGCGCGAGGGCTCCTGGTCTGGAAAGGCGGGGTCCCCCGTGAGCACGAGGCCCCACCGGTGCGTGCGCTTCCCACTGGCTAACACACTCGCTCCTCCTCCCCCCTCCCCCTTCCTCCCCCTCCACCCCGGGTCGCGTGCTCATTCAGCCCCATCCACTCCTCTGCCTTTCACTCGCCTTTCATCCACCCACTCATTGTAGCTTCATCATTTACCCATCCATCAAATCCTTGGGGGGGGGGGGGCGGGTCGTTTTTGCTTTTGCCAGTACTGGAGTTTGAACTCAGGGTCTCGTGCTTGGGTTGGCTTGGCTTGCTGGCTCAGCTGGGGTGCTACTATTTGAGCCACACCTCCATCTGGGCCTTTCTACGGTTGTCTTGGAGATAGAGGCTGGTGGGCTTTTCTGCCGGGGCTGGCCTAGCTACTCAGAGTAGCCAAGATTACAGACCTGAGCGACCAGTGCTCGTGTGTGTGCGTGTGTGTGTGTGTGCATGTGTGTGCATGCGCATGCACAGGAGCAGGTGCATGGCGGGTGTGCGAGTACGCGCGTGTGGTACGGGGGATATGTGTGTGTAAGGCAGGGCTTTACTCGGTGGCCCAGGTTGACTTAAACACACCACCCCTTCCTCAGGTCTGCTGCTAGGGCTGTGGGCGTGGCCGCCACCCATGTCCAGCCTTCCCCTCACACAGTTTTCCCTTCCAGGGGTCATGGATTGCTAGGGGGGACATGGACACGAGGCCTGGGCCTGGTGGGGGAGGCAGGGGACAAAGGACAAGGGGCTGGTCCTGGCACGATGTGGAGAGTCCTGGGAAGCACAGGAGGGCGTGAACCGGGTGGCTGGGGGGGGCGTGCCACTGACACCCTTCTTTGGAGTACCGTGTGTGGGAAACACAGGCCTACTGCACGTGCGACAGCACTGGGTGCAGTGCCCCTGGGCGCGGGCCTACTGTGCGCGGGACAGCACCGGGCCGGGTGCCCCTTGGCGCAGGCCTACTGTGCGCGGGACAGCACCGGGCCGGGTGCCCCTTGGCGCAGGCCTACTGTGCGCGGGACAGCACCGGGCCGGGTGCCCCTTGGCGCAGGCCTACTGTGCGCGGGACAGCACCGGGCCCGGTGCCCCTTGGCGCAGGCCCCCTCACCTTGACCGCTGGGAAGACACTCTTTCCTCTTGCTAGAGGGTTCCGGGCTGACTGTCAGCTTCACTCGGAGAGTCTTGCTGCTGCCTGAGGAGTGGTTGATGGAGGCATCCACGACCTCGTAGATAGTGTGCATCAGGCTGGACATGTCCTGGGAGCGACGCAGCGGGCCTTAGGGGCCCTGCCCTCCCGCCCAGCCGTCCTGCCCCAGCTCCACTCGTCCTACGTCCAGACCTGCACTCATGCCGTCTAGGCAGCCTGGCCTGGCCCCCGGCTGGCTCTGTGGACGTCTGCGCTTGCGCACGCACACACACACACACACACACACACACACACACTCATCTCCTCGGCCATCCTGGACACACAGCCCCGCGCAGCGGGGCCACCTTGGGGACCAGGTGGGGCCAGGGAGGTTCACAGCTGCAGAAGCGAGACTGCACGAGGCTCTGTGGGTTCACCCAGGGAGCTAGGTACAGAGGCCCCACTTCCAGCTGAGGACATGCAGCGGGCACTGCCACGTCCACCTCCCATCCTGTCTTGAAAGACGCCAGCTAGCGTGTCCTCGCTTTCATTCAAAGCACAGCCCGTCTCCCCATCTTGGCCCAAGCACAATCTATCTGTTCGTCCCTCTCTTGGACCAGCGGGATTCCACATACCGTAGGCCACACCCCGAGTCCCCTTCCCATGGCTGGCCTACCGCCTGTGGCCACGTCACTTCCCTGGCCACATCCGGAGTCCCTTCCCGATAGCGGTTCTGCCACACATGGCCGCATTACCTCCCTGGTGACCTTCCCGCAGTTGTCAAAGTCATAGAGCGTGAAGGTCCACTCTTGTCGGTTGTCCCCCTCCACGGACACGTCGCACTGCAGGGCCTACAGGTGGCAGAGGTGTCAGGAGGCCAGCGGCTCTGGGGCCTGAGGCCAGCAGTCTCCCTGCCACCTCTGGATCTTCTTTGCATTCACCAAACAAGGGGACCATGACCTCAAGGGGCCTCTTACCAGAAGCTTCCATGGGACATGGCTAGGCTCTCCTTTCTTCCAGCCAGAACCTAAAGATCCACCTCACCTTAGCCAACTCCACTCCTTGTGGGGATCTGGCTCCAAGCCCTGGGACTGGCTTCCTTACTATGGGATGTGTCCCTGCTCACGCGGATGGCCAGCCCACCCATGCGAGGCCACCTGAGCACAGGGTGTTGTCAGTCCAGAAATCCAGACTTAAAGTCAAAGGTGGCATGGACTCCAGAAAGTCTTCTTCACTGACTCCCGAAGGGCTGAGCACGTCAACCTTAAGTGTCTCAGACATTTTAGTGCCGCATAAACTGACTTAGCCACATTTAGAGTGATGCCCAGAACTAGCACCGTGACTTCAGTTTCTCTGTAATGCCTGGAACTGGCTGAACTACAGGAAGCCATGGACTGGAAGCCCCCCCGTCACCCATTCAGACCCAGGCCCAGGAATGCCTGTGGGAACAGAAGGCAAAGACTTACATCGATATTTAGGTTCTTCTTCCCTGGTCCCCGTGGTCCTTCGTGGCTCCCTGTCCTCTCTCTATCCTCCAGGCCCAAGAGCTGTCCTGGGCCCTCTCGGCCCTCGGCCTTCTCAGGGGGGACTGCCACTAGGGATGAGAGGGGGTGGGGATGGGCCTGGTCCATGTGGCTCTCAGGGGGGGGACTGCCACTAGGGATGAGAGGGGGTGAGGACGGGCCTGGTCCACGTGGCTCTCAGGGGGGACTGCCACTAGGGGATGAGAGGGGGGTGAGGATGGGCCTGGTCCACGTGGCTCTCGGGGGGGACTGCCACTAGGGATGAGAGGGGGTGAGGATGGGCCTGGTCCACGTGGCTCTCAGGGGGGACTGCCACTAGGGATGAGAGGGGTGGGGATGTGGCCTGGTCCACGTGGCTCTCAGGGGGGACTGCCACTAGGGATGAGAGGGGGTGGGGACGGGCCTGGTCCACGTGGCTCTCAGGGGGGACTGCCACTAGGGGAAGAGAGGGGGATAAGGATGGGCCTGGTCCACGTGGCTCTCAGGGGGGACTGCCACTAGGGGAAGAGAGGGGGTGAGGACGGGCCTGGTCCACGTGGCTCTCGGGGGGGACTGCCACTAGGGATGAGAGGGGGTGGGGACGGGCCTGGTCCACATAGCCATTAGAGACAAAGACTCTGGCCTAGCCTGGGAAAGCCGTGTCTGCCCTCCCTGCCCTCACCTACCCTCTGCTTCTCGTTGGGCTGGGCCAGAACGTGTCCCTCGGGGACAAGGTGTCAATGGGCCGGCAAGGAAAAGACTTGCCGAGCCCTAACCCCCTCCGGGGCCAGCTCCAACGCAGAGGCCCCTCCCGCATGCTCCCAGGTGCCCACAGTGCTCATCCAGGGAGCAAAATGTCCTTGGGCTTAAGAGAGTGGCTGCTGGGGTGCAGAGACGTTGGGGAAAGCCCCTCGGCTCTGTTCGGGGACACGGGGAAGGCCCTGCGTCATGGAGTCTCCACCTCTGCATGCCCACGGCAAGGCTGAGCAGCCCTGCCGGCTTCAAGTAGAAGCCCCCCATGCGGGGCCTTGCTCGTCCTCTGGATCACAAGCCAAGCCCCCAGAGGGCAAGCAGGCCTGCGGGAGGTGCCCTCTCCAGAGCTGGGGGCCCCGGGAGCTCCCAAGTGAGGGTGCCGTCAGCCCAGCACCCTGGCTCTTTATCAGCAGTAGCCTTGGGTAATCTGCCACATGCTAAGGTGGGACTTCCACCAAAGACACACAGGCGTGCCCGTGAGTCACACCGGGAGCCTTGAGCAGCCTTCCACACTGGCACAGGATGCCTTGCACTGCCAGGCAAGTGTTGGCTCCGAATTCACAACTGTCTGTGTATAGAAGCCAGCTCCCCGTCCCTCCTGGGGCACCTGGGGACACCGGCCCAGTCTGCTGCTCTGATCGCTGGCTGTGCTGCCCTCTGCGGGAAGGGCCTGGGATGGCTCACACGCGCACCGAGTATCTGCGGAGAGAATCCCATGAGGTGCAGGAAGAGCAGCCATGAGTTACTCACCTAGAGGCCCCTGTTCCTCTCGAAAAGGCCCTTCCTTGGGGTCCCCGCTGAGCAGTTCCTGCAGGAGAATAGCGCCATAAGACAGGTTTGGGGGGGGGGGGGGTGAGCCCTGGGTGGCCAGGGCTAGAACAGAAGCCAGCCTCAGGCTCCTGGGGCTCCTGAGCTCTGAGACCAGCAACACCACCAGAACGCCCAGGGCCTGCCATGTGGCCGGGGTGGGCCGTCACTGCCAGCAATAACCGCTGGTTGAAGAACCCAAGGCTCCCCTGCCGCGAGAGGCCGAGTCCCAGAGCCCCGCCTGGCCTCTGTGGCCGGGCCGGCCTGCAGCGCTTCCAGTCCTCTCGATGTCTGGGAGCGCAGGGCCCCCAGTGCGGCGTGGCTGGCGCTGGACGGTCTCAGCGGGGGCCCCGGCCCGGCCGGCACGGCTCCCAAGGCCAGCCACCGGGAGACCCCGCTCGGCCCGCAGTTGATCTCAAGACGAGTCATGGAAAGATGGGAAACACTTCAAACACATCCCAGCAATGTGTCAGCCAAGAAACTCTGCAGAACAAAAGCTCACATGGTTCTCATAAGTAACCCGTGGAAGTGGAGGATACAGAGAAAGAAAAACACAAAACAAGCCCACGGCTACTGCCTTCCTTCAGAGGGCCCTGCCTGGGCTGGGAAGGTGGAGTCCCCAAGCCCAGTGCCTGTGACCCCAGGAGTTACCCCACAGTTACCTGGCATGTCTTTCTGAGGCCAGGTGGCCACAAAGCCCTGAAAGCCTTTCAGAGATGCCATGCCACCCAGCTAGGAGATGGCATCTGCCGGAGTGACGCGGAGGCCAGAGGGCTCCCCTGGCTCGTAGCTGGTGCAGAACACTTTACACGTTACCCAGAGCACGCAGCCCGCCCCCCCAAGGGGAGCCTGGCATGTCTTTGCCCTGACCAGTGATGATAGGAAACAAATCCAGGGACCGGAGCTTGTTGACTCCTTCTGGCAACTGCTCTGGTCCATGTACTGCCCAGCCCCCCACTGAGGACATGGCAGCACCCACGTACTGCCCAGCCCCCCACTGAGGACATGGCAGCACCCACATACTGCCCAGCCCCCCACTGAGGACACGGTGCCCACATACTGCTCAGCCCCCCCACTGAGGACGTGGCGGTGCCCACATACTGCCCAGCCCCCCACTGAGGACATGGCGGCGCCCACGTACTGCCCAGCCCCCCATTGAGGACACAGCGGTGCCCACATACTGCCCAGCCCCCCACTGAGGACGTGGCAGTGCCCACATACTGCCCAGCCCCCCACTGAGGACATGGCGGCGCCCACGTACTGCCCAGCCCCCCATTGAGGACACAGCGGTGCCCACATACTGCCCAGCCCCCCACTGAGGACGTGGTAGTACCCACATACTTCTCGGCCCCCCACTGAGGGCACAGCAGCGCCCACATACTGCCCAGCCCCCCACTGAGGACACGGCGGCGCCCACATACTGCTCAGCCCCCCACTGAGGACATGGAAGTGCCTGCCAGTTCTGGTTTCTTGGTGACAGGACACATGGCACCACCTCTGCCACCTGTGCCCGTTTTCGGGAGGCATCGGGCAACATGCCCCCTCCCAAACCCAGAAAAGTGTCCTTGGCCTGTCCTTTCCGAGTGTGGCAGCAAGTGGAAGTAGACATTAAGGGCAAAAGTGGACAGGTGGATTGTTCTGCGGGCCGCTTGGAGGACAGGGAGACACTGAGGTGCACAGACAGCGGCAAGGGCCACAGCTGGCCTGAAGGCACCTGCCACGTCTGCCTGTCCCCATGTCCACCCCTCAGGGGCGAACAGCACATAATGCCACCATGCTGCCACCCTGAGCATGCAGGCTACGAGCTTCACCCACGCTTACGGCAGCACAGCGCCATCTTGGCAGGCGCCCCAGCACCCCAAAGTCTGGCTGCCCCGGAAATGCTGTGCGGGTCATGTGATAGCAGGAGAGTGCGGCTGGGACGAAGGAGACCTGGCCCCTGGCCTCTGGACTCCGGCATCCCCATGTCCCCAGGCCCCTTCCTAGGGGACCGACCCATCAGGAAAAGGTTGCTTGTGTAGTTGGGCTTCGGGATTCCTTTTGGAGGGTTATGCCAGAGCCCAGCTTAATAAGAGAAAACAGCCATTAGAAAGCACTTTTATCCAGATGCCAGTGGCTCACGCCTGAAATTCTAGATACTCAGGAAGCTGAGATCTGAGGATCACGGTTCAAAGCCAGCCCAGACAGGAAAGTCCATAAAACCTTATATCCAATTAACCACCAAAAAAAAAAAAGCTGGAAGTGGAGTTGTGGCTCAAGAAGTAGAGAGCTGGCCTTGAGCAAACAAGCACAAGGGCAGCGCCCGGGCCCCGCGTTCAAGCCCCAGGACGGGAGTGGGGAGCACTCTTTCCCTCTACAGCCGCCGACGTGTGAAGGACTTTCTTTTTACCTGGGTTCTGTGAAGCCTCTTGCCACCTGCCCCCTACAGAGCAGGGGCCTCACGTGCGGAGGAATTTCCAGCCTGCAACACAGGCATCAGGTGGACATTAAGATGAAACTACTCACTTCTAGAAATGTCTAACATGACCTGGAGTTTGTTTTTCTGAAAAATAAAAAACATCCTTCCATGAGGTACAAGGTGGTGCCGAGGACACCAGATGTAGCCTCGACTTCCTTCTGGGGGGTTCCAAGGTGGCAAGGCTTGTGGGTCTTATGCCAGGCTAGACCCCGCAAGTCCATGGACAGAAACTGGGTGAGCCATTGACCAGTGCCAGCAGGGAAGGCCAGCACTGCAGATGCCAAGGTGGGCCTCCCCCGAGACTCCGCAGCAGGACTTCCCAGACGTGGCAGGCTGGCAGGGAAGCACATGGGGTCTCGTGCCCTGCCCCCCGGCACTTCTGGAGGTACAAAGATGCAGGGTCTCGTGGTCTAGACACAGCACTTCAAGAGGCTTGGCCCCTTGTTAGACCAGTGGCCAGAGAGCTTGGATCCTGATGAGTGACGCTTCTCACCTTGCTGCATGCAGGAGTGAGTGGCAGCAGTGATGGTGGGACACAGCCAGGAGCATCCCAGGAGTGCCACGTCACTCCACGCCCTGGTCAGAGCCCTGCAGCCCTCAGGGCTACAGAACGAGCAGCAGCTTCTGGGAAAGTGCTGGGCGCCACAGAATCTGCAGGGTACAGTAGCTCCTGATGAGACCAGGGGTACAATCGACAGGTGGGAGCCTGAGCCAACATTTCATTCTTAAGATAATCTGAGCATTGGATTTGGCATCCTGCATTGGTTATAGATCAGAGTGTAATGAGTGGATGGATGGGTGGGTGGGTGGGTGGATGAATGAATGGATAAATGGATGGGAGAGTAGGTAGATGGATGGGTGGGTAGATGGAGGGATGGGTAGGTAGGTAGATGAGGGGGGTGGATGGGTGAATGGATGGATGGATGGGTAGGTAGGTAGATGAGGGGGGGTGGATGGGTGAATGGATGGATGGATGGGTAGGTAGGTAGATGAGTGGGTATATGGATGGATGAATGGATAGATGGGTGGGTGGGTGGATGGATTGGTAGTTGGGTAGGCGGATGGATGGATAAAAGAATATGGACAGAATCCAAGACAGAAGAGGACTGGGTTCAATCCTCAGCACTGCAAAAGAGAGAAAGAAAAATAAATCTCAGACTCTAGGTTGGTCTGGACACATTGCCAAATGCTTCAATATCCACAGCTGCTTTAACCAACTAAGGCTGGAATAACCAACTGCGACTGAAAAAAATTCCAATCTAGACTGCTATAACCAAACATGGCTGCTTCAACCCACCAAGGTCACAGCACCCGGTCCCATGCGGAAGGCAGTGTGGCAGGAGAGCCCGCCCACCAGCCCCGAGCCACGCAGGTTGCGAAGTCACAAGAGCCAGAAGGATCAAAGAAGAGGAAATGAGCATTTGTGGGAAAAAGTAATTCAAGTCTCCGTGCCTGGTGATTTAAGTCAGATGTTCCCTGCTTTCATAAAACACTCTCTAATCTAACTGCTTCAGTTAAATAGAAGGACTGAGAACTTTAATTGCAACTTATAAAACCTGCCCAGAGCTCTGGCCGGATGAGCAACAGCCCCTCCTCCCGAGCGGCCAAACCCCCAGAACTCAGGTTCCCAGGCCAGGCCGGACACACACAGAGGCCGCCTACCCCCGCAGGGCAGAGCCCGGCAGCCTCAGGCCCCACGCTAGACGCCAGGGCCCCAGTCTCCCTCCTCTCCCTCACCCCTCCCACGAAACCCAACCCCACACGACGCCCTCTAACCAACCTTCATCGCCCTCTTACCTCCCTCCCTGGCCAAGCTTCCTGCTGACTGCCCTCTTCATACCCTCGGCAGCTGGCCGCCGATGCCGGGGGCCCTGCCCCCCCGCGGTGGCGATCCCCTCGGGGCTGAGAGCCCCGGGGCTGGTCGTGGGCTCACCCCGCAGTGGGCAAGCGCTGAGCGGCCCGCACTTGCTGATGCCTCCCCTTGCACTAGCCCGCTCCAGGCAGGGTCGCCCCGGTGCCGTCCGTGCCGAGTGGCAGCCGAGCCCCCCTGGCCACTGTGGACCAGCCTCCTGCTCTCCGGGCCTTTGTCTTCCCGAGAACAAGCCCCCTGCCACGGGACGCGGGTCCCTCGAGCTCCGGTCACTAGGGTTCCCTCTCCTAGAGCGAAGACGAGACGCGGAGACGCGGCAGCCGCGTCCGGCGCGGGCTGCAGGAGGCCTGCGTTTCGCCGCGTGCCGTCCGTCCCCGCGGATGGGAGGACGCAGCTCTGACCACACCGACAGGCTCTGCTTCCTCGGCTTCAGCCCAGCCGGAGCAGCCGGTGGGCGTGGGTAGTCAGAAGGCTGAGGGGGCAAGAGGGAGCCCGGCTGCCCGGGGTGGGAGCTGTAGCTGGCCGAGGCCACCATAGCACGTCAGGAGTCACTGGAGATGGCAGGGACAGGCACGAGGCCCACACAGGCCGGCCGCGGGAGTGAAGCCGAGGGCCCAGGTGAGGAGCCCGTCCCCCCCGCGCACGCGCCGTCGGCTGGGCCCGCCCTCCGCGCACGCGCCGTCGGCTGGGCCCGCCCTCCGCGCACGCGCCGTCGGCTGGGGCGAGGAGCCCGCTCTCCGCGCATGCGCCGTCGGCTGGGCCCGCCCTCCGCGCACGCGCCGTCCGCCGGGGCGAGGGGCCCGCCCTCCGCGCATGCGCCGTCGGCTGGGCCCGCCCTCCGCGCACGCGCCGTCGGCTGGGGCGAGGGGCCCGCCCTCCGCGCACGCGCCCCGCTGGGGCGAGGAGCCCGTCCCCCGCGCACGCGGCCGCCGCCAGCGGCGGGAACTCCACCTCGAGGCGCTCCGCCGGCTCGTCCGTCTGGAGACGCAGCCCGCTTTGAAGCCACGTCTCGGTCTCGGCAGCTAAACCGTTTCAGATGTGACGGTGTCGTTTTATGGGCTTAGTAGTTCCGACACATGGGCGGTGCGGGCCCGGGCCCCGGCGGCGCTGCACCGGCCCGGAGGCCGGGTCTCGGGCACGGTGCCCAAGGGTGGAAGCGGAGCTTGCCAGGGGAGGGCGAGCGCACGGCCGCCTCCGCCTCCACGCCGCGCGTGCACACGGCCGCCTCCACACCGCGCGGGCACACGGCCGCCTCCGCCTCCACACCGCGCGTGCACACGGCCGCCTCCACACCGCGCGTGCACACGGCCGCCTCCACACCGCGCGTGCACACGGCCGCCTCCGCCTCCACGCCGCGCGTGCACACGGCTGCCTCCGCCTCCACGCCGCGCGTGCACACGGCCGCCTCCGCCTCCACGCCGCGCGTGCACACGGCCGCCTCCGCCTCCACACCGCGCGTGCACACGGCTGCCTCCGCCTCCACACCGCGCGTGCACACGGCCGCCTCCGCCTCCACGCCGCGCGTGCACACGGCCGCCTCCGCCTCCACACCGCGCGTGCACACGGCCGCCTCCACACCGCGCGAGCACACGGCCGCCTCCGCACCGCGCGAGCACACGGCCGCCTCCACACCGCACGTGCACACGGCCGCCTCCACACCGCGCGGGCACACGGCCGCCTCCGCCTCCACACCGCGCGTGCACACGGCCGCCTCCGCCTCCACACCGCGCGTGCACACGGCTGCCTCCGCCTCCACGCCGCGCGTGCACACGGCCGCCTCCGCCTCCACACCGCGCGTGCACACGGCCGCCTCCACACCGCGCGTGCACACGGCCGCCTCCACACCGCGCGTGCACACGGCCGCCTCCGCCTCCACGCCGCGCGAGCACACGGCCGCCTCCGCCTCCACACCGCGCGTGCACACGGCCGCCTCCACACCGCGCGAGCACACGGCCGCCTCCACACCGCGTGGGCACACGGCCGCCTCCACACCACGGCCGCCTCCACGCCGCGCGGGCACACGGCCGCCTCCGCCTCCACACCGCGCGTGCACACGGCCGCCTCCGCCTCCACACCGCGCGTGCACACGGCCGCCTCCGCCTCCACACCGCGCGAGCACACGGCCGCCTCCACACCGCGCGTGCACACAGCCGCCTCCGCCTCCACACCGCGCGTGCACACGGCCGCCTCCGCCTCCACACCGCGCGAGCACACGGCCGCCTCCACACCGCGCGAGCACACGGCCGCCTCCACACCGCGCGAGCACACCTCCGCCTCCACGCCGCGCGAGCACACGGCCGCCTCCGCCTCCACACCGCGCGTGCACACGGCCGCCTCCGCCTCCACGCCGCGCGAGCACACGGCCGCCTCCGCCTCCACACTGCGCGTGCACACGGCCGCCTCCACACCGCGCGAGCACACGGCCGCCTCCACACCGCGCGAGCACACGGCCGCCTCCGCCTCCACACCGCGCGTGCACACGGCCGCCTCCGCCTCCACACCGCGCGTGCACACGGCCGCCTCCACACCGCGCGAGCACACGGCCGCCTCCACACCGCGCGTGCACACGGCCGCCTCCGCCTCCACACCGCGCGTGCACACGGCCGCCTCCACACCGCGCGAGCACACGGCCGCCTCCACACCACGGCCGCCTCCACGCCGCGCGGGCCTCCTGCCTGGTCCTCTTTCTGAATGAGACCAGCGTCGAGATATGAGGACATCTCTATTCCGCCTACCTGCTGCGTTCTTGGTTAAGGATTGTTCCACCAGATTTCGGGATGAGCGGGTTGGAAACTCGCTCACTGCTAGATTGGTAACTTGGGGTCGCAGGGTCCCCTAAAATTCCCACGGTGGGCTTCACTGTAACTCCACTTCCTGGGCCAGGCGGAAAAATACACACCTCCCCGTCGTGACCTTCCTCTCGTCCCTGCCAGGACTCCTCTCGCTTCCAAGAGTGGTGGGTGCCACACCGGGTCTGAGCCCTCTCACTCCCCAGGGGGCCGGGAGGAGGCCCCTGCGGGTCCCCGGACACGGCCATCCGTGCGGACAAGGCCGGCCCTGCACTTCCAGGAGGAAGCGCAGAATGATTCGCTTGGTGCTGCAGGTCGGAGCCGCAACCCTCCGCGGATGAAACCTCCCCGGCGTGAGCAGTGCAGGGAGACCAGCAACACCTCTGCTTGGACTCGGGGGTCAGGACTCTCCACCCCTCGCAGGGACCCGGACAAGCTGCGTCTCCCACTTTAACACAGCTCAGAACACAGCTAGGCACTGAAGGGATCCACCTTCAACCGGATCCCCAGGGGATCCCACGCCTCAAAATGTTCCTGGCACACAAACTCAGGCTTTGCACATGCACGTGTGTGCAGCCTCTTTGTGTACACATCTGTACACATGTGCCTACACATGAACAGCAAATAGAGGCCATTCAGTGCGGAGGTTTAAAGGACATGAGGCACCCATGGGCCCCCATTTTTAATTTATCACTAGGTCTTCAATGACCATTTCACAGAAATCAGCAGCCCCGCCTCTTTCTTCCCCCAACCATGCCTGCTGCCATTTCCGTCTTCAAGCTAATGACTTAGAATTTCACAGAAAAAAGGAGACCAAGAAAGGGCGGCCTTCCCACGCTGGCAACTGCCCAGAGCTCACGAGCCACTGAGGTTACAAAACAACCCCTCGACTCCAGAGTCCCCCAAGCCCCAGAACCTCCATCCTCAGCCTGCTGCGACGGGGGCTTGCTCCACCGCGTCTGAAACGCAGGCCCTACGTCAGCTCCCTCTGCCTATGACCCTCCACCGGGGCCCTCTGGACATCTTAGTTTTCTTTCATTCATATTAAAGCCTTATGTTTCCCATTTCAAAGGACGATTAATTCCAAATCTGGAAGGGAACCCCACTGCATTCCCGTTATTGTTTAAATTAAGTTATTGCGCTGGTTTCCGTTTAGAAGGCTCCTATGCTAGCCACGAGTTGTGAGTGGCACCGGGCCCTGGCCAGAGATAAGCAGACTGCACACTGCCCCAGGCCTTAGGGACTAAGCTTCTCAGAAAAAAGCAATAAACATTTCTTCTTCTTTTTTTTATTAAAGTGCCCTGGGCAGTTCTGTGTGGAAACACACTACTGCGCACCACAATTTAATAGCCTCTCACTGGCTCTACTGTTGTTGGCCTGGCTGTGGGGATCAAAGCAGAGGCCTCAGAGACCTTGAAGGAGCAGAGGCCAAAGCTAAGCTCCTCTCAAACACAACCGCAATCGTGCTAGAGTTCAGCAAGGCCTTGTGCAAAACATGAAAGTGTCCAGAGGCTAGCGTGCACATCCATTAAGACAACAACCATCCTGTCTCCGGAGCAAAGCTGACCCCAGGTAGCTAAGCAGCCGCGCAGCTGCGGAATGAGCTCTGAGGAGCAGGAAGCCCGCTGCAGCAGATCTCGGGCCCCAAACACAGAAGAGCAGGAAAGCGTGGGCATAATGGAGTTCGGAGGAGCTGGAGGTGTGGGGTAGCGGTTAGAGCACTAGCCAATGAGCAAAGGTATCAGGTACTAAGCTCAAGTCCTGGTCTTGGACCTAAACGTTAAAGAAAAAGGTAAGTAGGGTCTGGGAGGAGGAGACAGGTTGCTGGCTGAACACTGTTTAGGCAACTAGGTCTGGGGACAGCCAGAGGCACAATGGAGAGAGTGAAATGAGTGCTGTGGTCTGTTCACTTTCCTTTCAACCCAAGAAGATATGGTGCTTCATGCTGTACCACCCTTCATGCTGTACCACCCTTCATGCTGTACCGCCCTTCATGTTGTACCGCCCTTCATGCTGTACCACCCTTCATGCTGTACCATCCTTCATGCTGTACCGCCCTTCATGCTGTACCACCCTTCATGCTGTACCACCCTTCATGCTATACCATCCTTCATGCTGTACCATCCTTCATGCTGTACCACCCTTCATGCTGTACCATCCTTCATGCTGTACTACCCTTCCCTTCACGCGGAACTGCCCTTCATGCTGTACTACCCTTCATGCTGTACCATCCATCGTGCTGTACTGCCCTTCATGCTGTACTACCCTTCATGCTGTAACATCCATCGTGCTGTACCATCCATCGTGCTGTACCATCCTTCATGCTGTACTATCCTTCATGCTGTACTACCCTTCACGCTATACTATCCTTTATGCTGTACCATCCTTCATGCTGTACCATCCTTCATGCTGTACTGCCCTTCATGCTGTACCACCCTTCATGCTGTACCACCCTTCATGCTGTTCATGCTGTACCATCCTTCATTCTGCACCGCCCTTCATGCTCTGTACCCCCAGGCTTGCCATCCTGGCACCTTGGGGAGTATGTCGGGGGCAGAGTGCTACGTGATGATGGCATGTCTCATCTCCAAGAGGGGACAAGGGCCAGGGCTTGGGCTGCACAAAACCTGAGCTATCCAGCTCCAGCGCAGATGAAGAGCAGTCAGCAGAGGTGGGAGGGCAGATTTGAAGGATTCAATGGGCAGAGGGATTCCTCTGGCAGGGCACCAAGCCAACCATTGTGGGTAAGAACACCCCCTGCCAACCCAAAGTCCACGGCACAGGGCCTGGGCACCAGAGGAGCCTGTGGCCATCCACAGTCAGGGTGGGACGTCAACCAGGTGAGAGTGAGGGCCAGAGCCGACCCGTCTGCCCTCCGGCCCTCAGTCCTCAGATCCATCCTCCATGCCCTGACCTCATTCAAGAAGGGGCTGGGAGGGGCTTGCAGCGAGGGACGTGTTCGAGGCGTGTGCACCGGGGGTCTGGAGGAGGGCGGGGCCTGTGGGCTTGAAGGACGGTTTGCCCTAGAGACAAGTTGAAGCTAGGCTTCTCATTACTGGAGATGGAGGAAAGACTCATTTCTCCTGTAGCTGAAGGAGTCCTGGTGCTGGGCCAAGGGTCTCATGGGCAAATGGAGGGGTGCGGGCATCCTGGGGTGGTCCCTGGGGTACAGGCCAGCAGCACCCACAGTGTGGGGACCGCTGCAGGGTGGGCTTTGTGCACAGGCTGCCTGCCTGGTGCTCTCACTTCAGGCTGGCCAGGACGCTTGATGTGTGTTAAAATGATTCGCCATTTGAATTTCTATATTAGCATTTCACGTGCTTTTTAGTTTCTCTGATTTCAGAACTCAAAACTAACTACCATTTCCTTGGAAGATCCTGCAGAACAAAAGGAAACGGAATCCTCCCTGCGGCTGCCAAGGCTGGCCATCATCCGTAAATTCCAGCTATGTGAGGCAAACAGGATCCAACAGACACAATTTGTTCAATGTTGGCATGAAAGGCTGCCAGTGGGGCCCTGCCAGATCTCTGTCAACAGGAAAGCCGATTAAAGCATGTACCGGCTCGGCGGAGGGCGAGCCTCCCCGAAACCACGGCCTAGGCGAGGGCGCAGCCCCCCTGAGACGGCAGCCCTACAGTTGGGGGGAGGGCTAACAGCTCCCCCCCCCCCCCGAGGCCCCGGCCCTGCAGCGGGTGGGATTGCTGCGAGACCAGATTGAGGTCTATCTGCACTCAGGCTTCTCCACAGAGCAGCAGCTCCCAGCGCACTGGTCCAGACTAAGCCAGCACTGCACTTCTGCTCAGGACAGCAACGGATTCACTCATGGGTTTATTTTTTGGCGCTGGTACTGGGGCTTGAACGCAGGGCCTCAAGCTCTTACTTGGCGTTTTCACTGAAGGCTGCTGGTCTACTATTTGAGCCACACCTCCATCTCAGCTTTTTGCTGCGTTACTCATGGAGGTTTCTGCCTCCGTTGGCTTCTAATTGCAATACTCAGATCTCACCCTCCTGAGGCATGAGCATTTTTTTCACCGGCACAACAAGCTTGAGCCACTGGTGCTGGGCTTGGGGAAGCAACACGGGCACCCCTAGGCCATGGCTGGGGGCAGAATCACTCGCATCTCGTGAGGGCCTAGACGGGGCCATCCTTGTTCCAGGAGGCCCCACTCCATGCTAGAGGCATTGCTTCAACCCTCCCTGGAGTTAGGCTGCACTGGGGTTTGAGGCAGAACGGAGCCTCGCAAGGGCCCTCGGCCCTCGGTTCCCACTGAGGGCCCAAGTGAGCAGCCAGAATCCCACTTGCTCTGAACCCGATTTGGAAGGGGCATGGCCATTCACATCCCCCAGAACAACCACCGAATGAGCCAAGACCCAAGGGGAGGCTGTGGGGACCAGAGTGACGGCCAAAACGTGCTAGGATCTGTGACATGGCACCTCGCCAGGTGCGTTCTTCCATGAGGACACTGCCCTGACGCTCACTGCCCCCGACGCACACAGCCCCGGACGCCCGCTGGCCTGGCTAACAGATTCAGGAGCTCACCCACTGCGAGTCTGCCCACACCACCTAGACACAGCCTTTCCAGACAGCGGCCAGGGCTGAACGCTGGAGACGACATGCAAAGACTTTTCAAGAAAAGGTACACTATCAGCTCTTCAACTCCAAAATACCAAAGAAAGCAACCTTGGTTATTCAAATTACTTAGCCACATGTAAAACTGGAGAGCAGGACCTGAGCTTCGAAGAGGTGGCACGAGTTCCTACGGAGGCCGACCCCCACCGGTCAGGGCAGAACTTGGCTTTCACTTGCAGAGAGCTGCGGTTCCTCCCGCAGGGACACAGACCACTGTGGTGTGCGGAACGTTCCAGGTACCTAGACAGGACGGCTCCCTCAGGTGGAGCCCCCAGGCCTGACGTAGTGAATTCACCCAATCCACAACCGCCTGCATGGTGAACACAGAAGAGGCGCAGTTTCAGAAGCACAGGACCTGCAGTGCTCCTCCGGGGTCCAGGGCGGGCGCCCAGGCCGACACCCAAGGGTCCACACACGCAAACAGACACATCTGTGCTGATCTCCAAGGATCAGACACGCAGAGACAGCCAAAGACGACCGGGTAGGTACGCTGTCGGCAACAGCCCCACCAACACCCAGACAGCACACCCAGGGGGCCCGGGCTTCCTTCCTTCTGAAACCGCCCTTCATCCTGAGTGCGAGAGGGCTGAGTCCCCTGAACCCAGAGCTTTCTGTGGCTGGAGCTCCTGCGGAATGTGCGCAGAGGAAACCCAGCCCTTCTGGGACAGAGACTGAGGATGAGGAAGAGCCTCCTGATCTCATCCCAAGATCCCACCTGACCCTGACCTATGGTGGTGCTCCCTCGGTCCTGAGCACCTTCCTGAGCCCTGGTGGTGCTCCCTCGGTCCTGAGCACCTTCCTGAGCCACGGTGGTGCTCCCTCGGTCCTGAGCACCTTCCTGAGCTACGGTGGTGCTCCCTCCTCATCCTGATCACGGTCCTGAGCCATGGTGGTGCTCCCTCCTCGTCCTGAGCACCTTCCTGAGCCATGGTGGTGCTCCCTCCTCGTCCTGAGCACCTTCCTGAGCCCTGGTGGTGCTCCCTCCTCATCCTGAGCACCTTCCTGAGACACGGTGGTGCTCCCTCCTCATCCTGATCACCTTCCTGAGCCATGGTGGTGCTCCCTCCTCATCCTGATCACCTTCCTGAGCCATGGTGGTGCTCCCTCCTCATCCTGATCACCTTCCTGAGCCATGGTGGTGCTCCCTCCTCATCCTGATCACCGTCCTTAGCCATGGTGGTGCTCCCTTGGTGTTGATCTTCCTGAGCCATGGTGGTGCTCCCCCCTCATCCTGATCACTGTCCTGAGCCATGGTGGTGCTCCCTCCTCATCCTGATCACCTTCCTGAGCCATGGTGGTGCTCCCTCCTCGTCCTGATCACCTTCCTGAGCCCTGGTGGTGCTCCCTCCTCATCCTGAGCACCTTCCTGAGACACGGTGGTGCTCCCTCCTCATCCTGATCACCTTCCTGAGCCATGGTGGTGCTCCCTCCTCATCCTGATCACCTTCCTGAGCCATGGTGGTGCTCCCCCAGTCCTGAGCACCTTCCTGAGCCCTGGTGGTGCTCCCTCCTCATCCTGATCACCTTCCTGAGCCATGGTGGTGCTCCCTCCTCGTCCTGATCACCTTCCTGAGCCATGGTGGTGCTCCTTCCTCATCCTGATCACCTTCCTGAGCCATGGTGGTGCTCCCTCGGTCCTGAGCACCTTCCTGAGCCACGGTGGTGCTCCCTCGGTCCTGAGCACCTTCCTGAGCCACAGTGGTGCTCCCTCGGTCCTGAGCACCTTCCTGAGCCACGGTGGTGCTCCCTCCTCGTCCTGAGCACCTTCCTGAGCCCTGGTGGTGCTCCCTCAGTCCCGAGCACCTTCCTGAGCCACGGTGGTGCTCCCTCGGTCCTGATCACCTTCCTGAGCCATAGTGGTGCTCCCTCCTCATCCTGATCACCTTCCTGAGCCATGGTGGTGCTCCCTCCTCATCCTGATCACCGTCCTTAGCCATGGTGGTGCTCTCTCCTCATCCTGATCACCTTCCTGAGCCATGGTGGTGCTCCCTCCTCATCCTGATCACCTTCCTGAGCCATGGTGGTGCTCCCTCCTCGTCCTGAGCACCTTCCTGAGCCATGGTGGTGCTCCCTCCTCGTCCTGAGCACCTTCCTGAGCCATGGTGGTGCTCCCTCGGTCCTGAGCACCTTCCTGAGCCACGGTGGTGCTCCCTCGGTCCTGAGCACCTTCCTGAGCCACAGTGGTGCTCCCTCGGTCCTGAGCACCTTCCTGAGCCACGGTGGTGCTCCCTCCTCGTCCTGAGCACCTTCCTGAGCCCTGGTGGTGCTCCCTCAGTCACGAGCACCTTCCTGAGCCACGGTGGTGCTCCCTCGGTCCTGATCACCTTCCTGAGCCATAGTGGTGCTCCCTCCTCATCCTGATCACCTTCCTGAGCCATGGTGGTGCTCCCTCCTCAACCTGATCACCGTCCTTAGCCATGGTGGTGCTCCCTCCTCGTCCTGATCACTGTCCTGAGCCATGGTGGTGCTCTCTCCTCATCCTGATCACCTTCCTGAGCCATGGTGGTGCTCCCTCCTCATCCTGATCACCTTCCTGAGCCATGGTGGTGCTCCCTCCTCATCCTGATCACCTTCCTGAGCCATGGTGGTGCTCCCTCCTCATCCTGATCACCTTTCTGAGCCATGGTAGTGCTCCCCTCCTCATCCTGATCACCTTCCTGAGCCATGGTGGTGCTCCCTTGGCCCTGGGCACCCTCCTGAGCCATGGTGGTGCTCCCCCAGTCCTGAGCACCTTCCTGAGCCATGGTGGTGCTCCCTCCTCATCCTGATCACCTTTCTGAGCCATGGTAGTGCCCCCTCCTCATCCTGATCACCTTCCTGAGCCCTGGTGGTGCTCCCTCCTCATCCTGATCACCTTCCTGAGCCATGGTGGTGCCCCCTCCTCATCCTGATCACCTTCCTGAGCCATGGTGGTGCTCCCTCCTCATCCTGATCACCTTCCTGAGCCATGGTGGTGCTCCCTCCTCATCCTGATCACTGTCCTTAGCCATGGTGGTGCTCCCTCCTCATCCTGATCTTCCTGAGCCATGGTGGTGCTCCCCCAGTCCTGAGCACCTTCCTGAGCCATGGTGGTGCTCCCTCCTCATCCTGATCACCCTCCTGAGCCATGGTGGTGCTCCCTCCTCATCCTGATCACCCTCCTGAGCCATGGTGGTGCTCCCCCAGTCCTGAGCAGCTTCCGGCCCCCAGTCTCCGTGAGGATGGGTCTATGTCCCTGGTCCTGGTCTCTTTTGACTGGGAGGAGAACTTGGCTGGAACAGGAAACTAAGGGGACTTTTCCTCAGCAAAGGCTGACACGCGGGTGCCTTTCAGACACAAGGAGACCATGCAGTTCAGGGTGGTCCCTGCCAAAGTCAGTGTGGGGGGAGGGCAGGCGGGAGCTGGCGTGGGGAGGGCAGGCGGGAGCTGGTGTGGGGAGGGCAGGGGGGAGCTGGCGTGGTGGGGAGGGCAGGCGGGAGCTGGTGTGGTGGGGAGGGCAGGTGGGAGCTGGTGTGGGGAGGGCAGGGGGGAGCTGGTGTGGGGAGGGCAGGTGGGAGCTGGTGGTGGGGAGGGCAGGCGGGAGCTGGTGTGGGGAGGGCAGGGGGGAGCTGGTGGTGGGGAGGGCAGGCGGGAGCTGGTGTGGGGAGGGCAGGGGGGAGCTGGTGGTGGGGAGGGCAGGCGGGAGCTGGTGTGGTGGGGAGGGCAGGTGGGAGCTGGTGTGGGGAGGGCAGGGGGGAGCTGGTGTGGGGAGGGCAGGTGGGAGCTGGTGTGGTGGGGAGGGCAGGTGGGAGCTGGTGTGGGGAGGGCAGGCGGGAGCTGGTGTGGGGAGGGCAGGCGGGAGCTGGTGTGGGGAGGGCAGGTGGATCTGCTGAGTGCTGAACACCTGGTGTCCTCACAGATGCCTGTTGCCGTCGCTGGGGTGACCCCGCACCCCGTCACTGTGTCGAAACCTGGGGTACTGCAGAGAGGAGGAGGGCGAGGTTCTGAGCCGGCCCCGTGAAGCCTCCCTGATGGGGGCGCAGTACAATCCAGGGCTGGCCTTCCACAGGAGACGCCACTGGGAGGGGCGACACCTTGTGCAGATGGGTAGAGACAGAAGGGACTCTGTCTCCTCCCGCTCAGAGTGGCTGGGCGGGGGGGGAGGGGGGATGGACAGCCCCTGCTGGGCCTGAGCCGGAGCTGTCCACGAAGAGGAGCAGGGATGCACTGCACAGACAGAGATGGCCGGGCCTGGGCAGGCCCTGACTCCGGGCTCCAGGCCGGCCAGGCATCCAGACCACAGCCGAATGAGGATAGAGCTTAAGTCACACGGCAGTCTTCGCTTCTGGATTCTGTTCTTTCTGGACAGGACTGTGCCCGTGGAATGATGGTAGAATCAAATGTTAACCGCGCCAGCCGGGGCCTCACCGGGGTCTTGAAAGGTTCCCACGGCGGGGCCCATTAGGCCCAGCGTCACAAGCCCCGAGAGAGGGGCTGCCGTTCTCCCCAGTGGACTCTGTGCCCCACCCCGAGGGACGTCCTTCCTGGGTGTCAGTCCTGCTCTGGGCACCACCGGTCACACCCAGGGCCCTGGGGGCTGAGCCCACAGCACTTGCGGGGGAGAAAGCCAGGCGACAAGGGGCAGTCCTCCCCCTCCCTTAGGAAGGGCCGGCCCGATCCCCAGGCGATCCAGTCCAGCATTTCTGGACACACCTGGGTTCAGACGGCACCACGTGGCCATCCGCATGCTCATCGGCAAACGCGATTGGCAAGCGAGCGAGGCAAGACTGGGGTGTCACCCTGTATAGCCTCAATCTGGATTCCTCACCAGGAACAGGGGAGCCCCTACAGTCCCTTCCCTGTCACCCCTCCCCACCATTCTTCTTATTCTGGATCTGAAAAGTGTCTCAGAATGCATTCCTCCATGCAGTGCGGCATTCCATACCCCAGAAAGCAGAAGTCCAAAGCGCCATCCATCACTGGTTAATGCGGGCAAACAAGGCCCCCGACCCTGACGGGGCTACGCACAGCATTCACAACCCCAGCAGCCTCCGACTGTCAGAGAGGGGGCTTACTTCACGGGGCGCAGCAGGCCCCGGGGACCAGCAGGGTCTCGGCCGGCTGTCTACACTAACCCTCATCCCCCGGCCCCCCACCTACACACACACCCATGCCAACCTAATGTCCACTGCCTTAGGCTCGACCAGCAGGCCCACGTTCTTTACCTAACTACCCAGTGGGCGGGCCAGGGTGGCTCTCATCGCAGGCATGGTGCCCCCCGATCCACCCTCAGGGACACCCAAGTCCTGAGCACGCCTCGGTGAGCACCGAGGTGTGGGCGGGCGGCCACAGTGCTCCTGCTCCCGTGATCGCGTGGCCCTCCGCGTGGTCTGCAGCCCCCCCTCCTGCACGGCCCGGCCCGTGGCGAGCGGCCACAGTGCTCCTGCTCCCGTGATCGCGTGGCCCTCCGCGTGGTCTGCAGCCCCCCTCCTGCACGGCCCGGCCCACCTGCCGGCGTGGCCGAGGCCCCTGGCCCCTACCTACCGGCCTGTCCCGGACATGGTGCTCCACTCTGCCGGCACAGCGCGCCTCCTCCGCGCCTCTGTGGCCGCCCCTGCCGGCCTGTGACGCCGCAAAGCTGTCCCCTGTGGGCGTGGGAGATCAGGCAATGCCGGGGGTGGGGTGAGCCCCAAGCCCCAAGCCCCGGGACCTCAGCCCCCACCCACCCCCGAGGGCACCCCAGGATCGGGGCTTTCGTGTCCGGCCTGGGGCCCGCGGGCGCTTACCCTCCGGGCTCTCTCTCCTCTTGCAGGTGTGAGCGGCTGCAGTGACGCAGGGCATGCGCCCTGCAAGAGACAGGAGGGGAGGGTGAGTGGAGGGGGGGGGTCTGGGGAGAGGGGGACAGAAGGGGAGGGTGAGTGGAGGGGGTCAGGGGAGAGGGGGACAGGAGGGGAGGGTGAGTGGAGGGGGTCTGGGGAGAGGGGGACAGGAGGGGAGGGTGAGTGGAGGGGGTCAGGGGAGAGGGGGACAGGAGGGGAGGGTGAGTGGAGGGGGTCTGGGGAGAGGGGGACAGGAGGGGAGGGTGAGTGGAGGGGGTCTGGGGAGAGGGGGACAGGAGGGGAGGGTGAGTGGAGGGGGGGGTCTGGGGAGAGGGGGACAGGAGGGGAGGGTGAGTGGAGGGGGTCTGGGGAGAGGGGGACAGGAGGGGAGGGTGAGTGGAGGGGGTCAGGGGAGAGGGGGACAGGAGGGGAGGGTGAGTGGAGGGGGTCTGGGGAGAGGGGGACGGGAGGGGAGGGTGAGTGGAGGGGGTCAGGGGAGAGGGGGACAGGAGGGGACGGGGGACAGGAGGGGTGGGGGACAGGAGGGGATGGGGGACAGGCGGAGGTGGGCTGGAGGGGTGAGGGACAGGAGGGGGTGGGGGCACAGGAGGGGTGGGGGACAGGCGGGGTTGGGGGCACAGGAGGGGTGGGGGACAGGCGGGGTTGGGGGCACAGGAGGGGTGGGGGACAGGCGGGGTTGGGGGCACAGGAGGGGGTGAGGGACAGGAGGGGGTGGGGGCACAGGAGGGGGTGAGGGACAGGAGGGGGTGGGGGCACAGGAGGGGTGGGGGACAGGCGGGGTTGGGGGCACAGGAGGGGTGGGGGACAGGAGGGGTTGGGGGCACAGTAGGGGGTGGGGGACAGTCGGGGTTGGGGACACAGGAGGGCGTGGGGGACAGTCGGGGTTGGGGGCACAGGAGGGGGTGGGGGCACAGGAGGGGTGGGGGACAGGCGGGGTTGGGGGCACAGGAAGGGTGGGGGACAGGAGGGGTTGGGGGCACAGTAGGGGGTGGGGGACAGTCGGGGTTGGGGACACAGGAGGGGGTGGGGGACAGTCGGGGTTGGGGGCACAGGAGGGGTTGGGGGCACAGGAGGGGTGGGGGACAGGAGGGGTTGGGGGCACAGGAGGGGTGGGGGACAGGAGGGGTTGGGGGCACAGGAGGGGTGGGGGACAGGCGGGGTTGGGGGCACAGGAGGGGGTGAGGGACAGGAGGGGGGTGGGGGCACAGGAGGGGTGGGGGACAGGCGGGGTTGGGGGCACAGGAGGGGTGGGGGACAGGAGGGGTTGGGGGCACAGTAGGGGGTGGGGGACAGTCGGGGTTGGGGACACAGGAGGGGGTGGGGGACAGTCGGGGTTGGGGGCACAGGAGGGGTTGGGGGCACAGGAGGGGTGGGGGACAGGAGGGGTTGGGGGCACAGGAGGGGTGGGGGACAGGAGGGGTTGGGGGCACAGGAGGGGTGGGGGACAGGAGGGGTTGGGGGCACAGGAGGGGTGGGGGACAGGAGGGGTTGGGGGCACAGGAGGGGTGGGGGACAGTCGGGGTTGGGGGCACAGGAGGGGTGGGGGACTTCGGGGTTGGGGGCACAGGAGGGGGTGGGGGACAGGAGGGGTTGGGGGCACAGGAGGGGGTGGGGACAGGAGGGGTTGGGGGACAGGAGGGGTTGGGGGACAGGAGGGGTTGGGGGACAGGAGGGGGTGGGGGCACAGGAGGGGGTGGGGGACAGGAGGGGTTGGGGTACAGGAGGGGTTGGGGGACAGGCGGGGTTGGGGGCACAGGCGGGGTTGGGGGCACAGGAGTGGGTGGGGGACAGGCAGGGTTGGGGTACAGGAAGATCTAGAGGTTCAGAGGGGACCTGGGGGGACATAGGATCCGAAGGGACCGGAGGGGATGGGGGGAGAAATGGATGGGGAGAGGAGCGGGCACAGGCCAGAGCAGACAGGAGGGGGCCGAGGGGACGGGGGAGGCCGGGGGGGCAGGGGGCGGGAGGGGCTGGAAGGGCGGGGTGGGGGGGACGGCAGGGGAGGCGCCCACCCCGTGCCCGGCCCCGGGCCCGCACCTCACCGTGCTTGGACTGAAATTTCCCCATGCTGCGGCGCTTCCTCGGCCACCGCCCGCCGGGGTCCCGGGCGCCGCGGGCTGGGCTGAGGTCCGGGGCCGGCGCGAGGCCTCGGAGGAGCGGCGGGCCGGGCGGGGGGCCTGAGGCGCGGCGGGGCCCGGGGCGGCGGGACCGGGGCGCCGGCGGCCTCTGCTCCGCCTCTGCTCCGCGCGCGCCACCCGCTCCCGGTTTTAACGGCGGCCCCCGCAGCGCCCCCGGTGGCCGAGCTCCGCAGCGCCCCGGCCCGCAGCGCCCCGGCCGGCGCCACCCCTGCGGCCCCGACCGCAGCCGCCCGGCTTCCCGGGGTGCCGACCCAGCACATGTGCCCGCTCGGGGCCCCCAGACCCCCCGGGCGCCCCGGGCCCCCCTCACAACCTCCTAAGCACTCCCGGGGCATCCTCCGACACCCTCTAAGCACCCCAGCACCCCCTAAGCGCCTCCTGAACACCCCACGTGTCCCACGGAGGGGTGCTGCCCATGAGGACCCTGGGGCCACAACTGGACCCCAGGTCCTGGCTCTCCAAGGACCCACAGGACCCAGCTGCCCGCCCCTCAGCCGGCCACCCCAGCCGGGACACCCAAGTCCTACAGGAGCCTGGGGGGGGGGGCTGCCTTGGGAAGGACACTCAGCCTCAGGGGCGCAGCCCAGGTCTTTGGGCGGCGGAGGTCCCCCGTGGGTGCCCTTCGGGGGGGGGAGAAGGGGGGAGGAGGGACGAGCTCTTCCCTGGGCCGCCCTTCCTACTGGGGATGGGCCAGCGCCGGCTTCTTTCTGCCCAACACCGAGCCACCACCAGAGCGGAGCTGTCCTCACGCGGAGGAGCTGCGGCCCTCCCGCTCAGCTCCCGGCGGCCGGGTGGAGTCCCCGCTGGTCTGAGGGCCATGGGGAAGGGGGTGGGCGCTCTTCAGCTCGGTCCCCTGGCTGGTTCCGGTGGCGCTGGCTACGCGTCCCTCGGTGGCCAGCCTGAGACGCCCATGCAGCGTCCTCTCCATGGCGGCACTGCCCTTCAGAGAAGCCTGCGTTTTCTCACCTCCTCTTCCTGCCTCCTCCTTCACCTATTGCCCCTTAGGACGCTTCCCTCCTGGGCACCTCCGCCTCCTCTGGGGCAGCACTGGGACGAGTTCCAAAGCAAGCAGGGGTATTGCCCCCACAGGCTGCCATCACCCACACGTGCGTGCGGCCTCCGCGCTCCCAGTTTTCTTGTCATTCACCCAATGGCTTTTCCTGATTCACTGGTACTGCAGCCACCACCAGGGTCAATTTAGAATGGTCTCTGCCTGGGACAGTGAATTCTACCCTATATCCTTTACTCTCTCGGCTCCTTCAATCCACCCCCCACCCCGGCCTAGGCAGCCACGAATCCTCCTGGGTCCCTGAATATCCCTCTCCTGGACACTTTGTACAAATGGACTCCCGTGGCGTGCGGTGTTCTGTGTCTGGCGTGGTTTGTGCAGTGTGGTGTTTTCACAGTCCATCCGTGTAATAGCCTATGCGTTGCCAAGTACCGTTCTGTGTTGTGTACTGACCCTGTGGTTTCTCCACACGCTGGTGCCGTGAACGAGCCCACGCAAGCGCTTCTGGGTGTTCTCTGCACCGGCATAGAGTGGGGAGGCTGCTTTTCCTCACTCTGGCTCAGGGCCCCCCGATGGTCCGCTGCCACAGCAGCACACGAAGCGCCCACCTGCTCCACCACCCCTGCCTGTTGCCTGATGCCCGGGCGTCCTTTCAGAGCCTTTGCTCTTTCTGTTGCTGAGTAGCCTGCAGTGGTCTGCAGACAAGTGTGACTTGCGGCCGTTGCGTCCCATCCCAGGCTGACCTCCCACTTTCTCAGCGGTGTCCTCTGAGACAGACATTTCCCATCCCCATCTGCTGTTCGCTCGGCTGGCCGTGCGCGGGTGGCGTACCTCTCTGTTCTTTGGGCCATCGTTTTGCTGTCTACTCACTACTCCCATGGCAGCAGCCAGCAGGCGGCCCATCAAGGGTTCAGAGGAGCACCTTCCGGTGGTCGGTGCTGAGTTCTTCACCCCAGGACACTTGTTGATCCCAGGCAGCACGGTGCAACAGCCAGGGACGAGGCAGAAGCAGGGGAGGCAGAGGCAGAACACCTCGTGGAGGGTGGGGCTCACAGCCAGCACACCAGGGCCTGGACCCCAGCTTGCCTTCTCCCTCCCCTCCCTGAGACAGGCCCCCACCCGCTCCCGCTCCCTGCAAGTGGGGGAGGAAGCAAGGCAGGGCTGCCAAGAGGGTACCAGGAGAGGAGCCCTGTGAGGGAGGGAGCACGGAGAGAGCCCTGGCCACCATGGTCGGGGGCTGCAGCTGCGCCTTGTGGCATCTGCAGAAACAGCCATCCCCATCCCTGAGCCCCAGTGAGAGTGCACCAGTGTGCACAGCGACACAACCATCCCCGTCCCTGAGCCCCAGTGAGAGTGCACCAGTGTGCACGGCCATCCCCGTCCCTGAGCCCCAGTGAGAGTGCACCAGTGTGCACTGCGACACAACCATCCCCGTCCCTGAGCCCCAGTGAGAGTGCACCAGTGTGCACGGCGACACGGCCATCCCCATCCCTGAGCCCCAGTGAGAGTGCACCAGTGTGCATGGCCATCCCCATCCCTGAGCCCCAGTGAGAGTGCACCAGTGTGCACAGCCATCCCCGTCCCTGAGCCCCAGTGAGAGTGCACCAGTGTGCACGGTGACACAACCATCCCCATCCCTGAGCCCCAGTGAGAGTGCACCAGTGTGCACGGCGACACAACCATCCCCGTCCCTGAGCCCCAGTAAGAGTGCACCAGTGTGCATGGTGACACAACCATCCCCGTCCCTGAGCCCCAGTGAGAGTGCACCAGTGTGCACGGTGACACGGCCATACCCATCCCTGAGCCCCAGTGAGAGTGCACCAGTGTGCACAACCATCCCCATCCCTGAGCCCCAGTGAGAGTGCACCAGTGTGCACGGCGACACAACCATCCCCGTCCCTGAGCCCCAGTGAGAGTGCACCAGTGTGCACGGCGACACGGCCATCCCCGTCCCTGAGCCCCAGTGAGAGTGCACCAGTGTGCACGGCCATCCCCGTCCCTGAGCCCCAGTGAGAGTGCACCAGTGTGCACGGCGACACGGCCATACCCATCCCTGAGCCCCAGTGAGAGTGCACCAGTGTGCACGGCGACACAACCATCCCCGTCCCTGAGCCCCAGTGAGAGTGCACCAGTGTGCAAGGCGACACGGCCATCCCCGTCCCTGAGCCCCAGTGAGAGTGCACCAGTGTGCACGGCGACACAACCATCCCCGTCCCTGAGCCCCAGTGAGAGTGCACCAGTGTGCACGGTGACACAACCATCCCTGTCCCTGAGCCCCAGTGAGAGTGCACCAGTGTGCACGGCCATCCCCGTCCCTGAGCCCCAGTGAGAGTGCACCAGTGTGCACAACCATCCCCATCCCTGAGCCCCAGTGAGAGTGCACCAGTGTGCACGGCGACACAACCATCCCCATCCCTGAGCCCCAGTGAGAGTGCACCAGTGTGCTCGGCCATCCCCATCCCTGAGCCCCAGTGAGAGTGCACCAGTGTGCACAGCGACACAACCATCCCCGTCCCTGAGCCCCAGTGAGAGTGCACCAGTGTGCACGGCGACACAACCATCCCCATCCCTGAGCCCCAGTGAGAGTGCACCAGTGTGCACAACCATCCCCATCCCTGAGCCCCAGTGAGAGTGCACCAGTGTGCACGGCGACACAACCATCCCCATCCCTGAGCCCCAGTGAGAGTGCACCAGTGTGCTCGGCCATCCCCATCCCTGAGCCCCAGTGAGAGTGCACCAGTGTGCACAGCGACACAACCATCCCCGTCCCTGAGCCCCAGTGAGAGTGCACCAGTGTGCATGGCGACACAACCATCCCCGTCCCTGAGCCCCAGTGAGAGTGCACCAGTGTGCACGGCGACACAACCATCCCCGTCCCTGAGCCCCAGTGAGAGTGCACCAGTGTGCACGGCGACACAACCATCCCCATCCCTGAGCCCCAGTGAGAGTGCACCAGTGTGCACAACCATCCCCATCCCTGAGCCCCAGTGAGAGTGCACCAGTGTGCACGGCGACACAACCATCCCCATCCCTGAGCCCCAGTGAGAGTGCACCAGTGTGCTCGGCCATCCCCATCCCTGAGCCCCAGTGAGAGTGCACCAGTGTGCACAGCGACACAACCATCCCCGTCCCTGAGCCCCAGTGAGAGTGCACCAGTGTGCATGGCGACACAACCATCCCCGTCCCTGAGCCCCAGTGAGAGTGCACCAGTGTGCACGGCGACACAACCATCCCCGTCCCTGAGCCCCAGTGAGAGTGCACCAGTGTGCACGGCGACACAACCATCCCCATCCCTGAGCCCCAGTGAGAGTGCACCAGTGTGCACGGCGACACAACCATCCCCATCCCTGAGCCCCAGTGAGAGTGCACCAGTGTGCACAGCGACACAACCATCCCCGTCCCTGAGCCCCAGTGAGAGTGCACCAGTGTGCACAACCATCCCCATCCCTGAGCCCCAGTGAGAGTGCACCAGTGTGCACGGCGACACAACCATCCCCATCCCTGAGCCCCAGTGAGAGTGCACCAGTATGCATGGCGACACAACCATCCCCGTCCCTGAGCCCCAGTGAGAGTGCACCAGTGTGCACAGCGACACAACCATCCCCGTCCCTGAGCCCCAGTGAGAGTGCACCAGTGTGCACAACCATCCCCATCCCTGAGCCCCAGTGAGAGTGCACCAGTGTGCACGGCGACACAACCATCCCCATCCCTGAGCCCCAGTGAGAGTGCACCAGTGTGCATGGCGACACAACCATCCCCGTCCCTGAGCCCCAGTGAGAGTGCACCAGTGTGCACGGCGACACAACCATCCCCATCCCTGAGCCCCAGTGAGAGTGCACCAGTGTGCTCGGCCATCCCCGTCCCTGAGCACCAGTGAGAGTGCACCAGTGTGCACAACCATCCGCATCCCTGAGCCCCAGTGAGAGTGCACCACTGTGCACAGTGACACAACCATCCCCGTCCCTGAGCCCCAGTGAGAGTGCACCAGTGTGCACGGCGACACAACCATACCCATCCCTGAGCCCCAGTGAGAGTGCACCAGTGTGCTCGGCCGCCTCCCAGACTCACCTCTGGGCAAGCGTCCCACCCCCCACCCCCACTTTGCCACACTGGGGGGGCAGGTGTCCCGCACCCCCACTTTGCCATGCCGGGGCGGGGGGCGAGGGGCGAGGGAGGGAGGTCGGGGGGTCCATGGCTCCCCTGCCTGGTAGAGCCAGGCCTGGGTGGAATTTCTGAGGACACTCTCACACTCCCCACCCCTCCCCATCCCAGATCCACCATCACTCAGGGGGCTGCACAGTCTGTTCAGGATGGGGGGGACACGGGACACTGCTGGGCCAGGGGGACTTCGGCCCCCAGAGGCCAGGTACAACCGTGGACGTTTGTCCCCTTCCGTCCAGGTCACAGAATCCTCCTGCCAGAGTCCTGAGGAGCCACGGTCACCTCCTCCCAGGGGTCACCTCCTCCCAGGGGTCACCTCCTCCCAGGGTCCCGGGTCACCTCCTCCCAGCGTCCCAGGTCACCTCCTCCCAGGGTCCCGGGTCACCTCCTCCCAGCGTCCCAGGTCACCTCCTCCCAGGGTCCCGGGTCACCTCCTCCCAGGGTCCCGGGTCACCTTCTCCCAGGGTCCCGGGTCACCTCCTCCCAGGGGTCACCTTCTCCCAGGGTCCCAGGTCACCTCCTCCCAGGGTCCCGGGTCACCTCCTCCCAGGGGTCACCTCCTCCCAGGGGTCACCTCCTCCCAGGGTCCCGGGTCACCTCCTCCCAGGGTCCCGGGTCACCTTCTCCCAGGGTCCCGGGTCACCTCCTCCCAGGGGTCACCTCCTCCCAGGGTCCCGGGTCACCTCCTCCCAGGGTCCCGGGTCACCTCCTCCCAGCGTCCCGGGTCACCTCCTCCCAGGGGTCACCTCCTCCCAGGGTCACCTCCTCCCAGGGGTCCCGGGTCACCTCCTCCCAGGGGTCACCTCCTCCCAGGGTCACCTCCTCCCAGCGTCCCGGGTCACCTCCTCCCAGGGGTCACCTCCTCCCAGGGTCCCGGGTCACCTCCTCCCAGGGGTCACCTCCTCCCAGGGTCCCGGGTCACCTCCTCCCAGGGTCCCGGGTCACTTCCTCCCAGGGTCCCGGGTCACCTCCTCCCAGGGTCCCGGGTCACCTCCTCCCAGGGTCCCGGGTCACCTCCTCCCAGGGTCCCGGGTCACCTCCTCCCAGGGGTCCCAGGTCACCTCCTCCCAGGGTCCCGGGTCACCTCCTCCCAGGGTCCCGGGTCACCTCCTCCCAGTGTCCCGGGTCACCTCCTCCCAGGGTCCTGGGTCACCTCCTCCCAGGGGTCCCAGATCACCTCCTCCCAGGGTCCCGGGTCACCTCCTCCCAGGGTCCCGGGTCACCTCCTCCCAGGGGTCACCTCCTCCCAGGGGTCACCTCCTCCCAGCGTCCCGGGTCACCTCCTCCCGTGGTGCCCACTCGAGGCCCTCTCTCCTGGCATATCTGGAGCGGCGTCTGTCCCTGCTCATCCTGGGGCCTAGGATGGCTTCTGCCCCTTCCCAGGACCCCCGCCCCCCCCGCTAGTCTCTGTGGTCATTGGGGTCCCTAGCAACTTCTGGGGCCAAAGTGCCTTGTTTCTCAGGCAGGCCGGTGTGGGAGGACAGAGGAGAGCCTGGACCAGGTAGGGACTTGCCCGCACCCCACATCCCATATCTTCTGTGCACATCCATCATCCT
The DNA here is from genome assembly GCF_023159225.1 of Perognathus longimembris pacificus. NCBI lineage: Eukaryota > Metazoa > Chordata > Mammalia > Rodentia > Heteromyidae > Perognathus > Perognathus longimembris. Next base: position 543,431 of record NC_063179.1, on the reverse strand, counting down.
TCATCTTGCCTGGCAAATCCTGTGTCCAGGTTCCCCTTTCCTCAGGCCTGAGGCCCTTGGAAAAGCTCTCCTTGCTGATAAAATCTGCTCTCAGAACTTTCAAAGAGCAAAGCTATGTGGCAGCAACACCTGTTTTGTTAATTTGTGTTCATGCAGCTTTTCAAAGCATTTTTTTCATTATCCGTCAGAGGTGAGCAGAGCAGCTCTTATCTTGACATGAAGAGACGCGGCAGCCTGCGCACGACAGCCACCCACGCCCACCCCTGCGCTCCCTGCGGCTGGAGCCCTGGGACGGGGCGGGCCCTGGGCTGTGCGGCTCCCGGGTGCTCTGCTCTGTGAGCTGTGCCCCGTCTCTCCAGGGGGCAGCCATGGCCTCCACCGTGGGGACGGCTGCGCCCCTGCTCCTCTGCCTGTGGATGAGGTCACTGGCTGTTCTGAAGCCAGGAAGACACTTGCACCTATGAAATCTATCCCGAGGGCACCTCACAGGACTGGGCCTCAGCTGTGAAACTGTTCTCGTGTCCGTGCCACCGTGCAGAGAGGTGGCGCCGTCCTCAGGGCCCGGTCACCATGCTGAGGGGTGACACGTCCCGAGCGTGGGGTGTTTACACCACGGTTGGTTGCCAGTGCCCGTCCCTCTTCCAAGGGAAGCATCACCCCTGGCACGATGGGTGTGGGCCAACTCACGGCAGTGAGGATGGGGCCCTGCACACCACCCTGTCTACAACTCACCACAGGCTGAGCAGGTCTTACGGAAATCAGACTTGTGAAGACAGCAGGGCCCTCCCTGTGTGTGGAGGCCTCAGCTCCGGGCTTTGATCCCATCAGAGATGGGAGCTGGCCCCATCTCCTGGCCTCTGCTGGACACCAGGACCCTACCCTGCTGCCATGTGAGCACCCAGCTCTGGTACTGTCGTCCACCATGCCAACGTGTCTGGGGGCTGCTACGGTCCTTTTTATAAAGACAAACATGCTCAAAGAAAGGAAGAGGAGATGTGGCGTGTGTGTGTGTGTGTGTGTGTGTGTGTGTGTGTGTGTGTGTGTGTGTGTGGAGTCTGTCCACACTGGGTGGAACAGGGACTGTCCAGAGGCACTATAAGAGCTGCCTCCACTTCCCCTTGGATCTGGACCTCAGCTTCCACTCGCCATGGATTTTGGCTGCTGGAAGTCTCCAAGGGTAGAGTGGGCTCTGTATCTGTGGTGGCCAGCTCCTCTCAATGCACAGGGCTTTAGGGTACCCCTCCCCCCGACACCGATGTAGGGTGCCCTCCTCACGGGACACTTTGCTAGCACAGGGCAAGAACAGGCTGTTCCCCCTGCTAAAGTTGCTGGTACAACTGGAAGCTGCATGCAGCCGTGGACCAGCTTAATATGAGCCATGGGGTCTCACAGGCCAGCTTCCTGTGGGCCTGGGTTGGCATGCCAGCTTCCTGTGGGCCCGGGGTCTTGCCCAGGAAGCACTGCCTACTTCAGGAAAAGCTAGATGATAGGATCAAAGCCCTGTAAGTCTCCCTTCTCTATCACACACACACGCAGACAGTGGCCGAGTCTAGAAGCAGGTGTCTGCTCATCACTTTGTGAATGGATTATTGTGCCCAAGATGACCTCAGAATTGCTCTGACAACTACCTGCAGCCCTCCACTTTCTTCCTGTCTCCTCTGATGCTCAGGGATCTGTCCAGTGGCAGTTGCTTTAGAAATAATAGCTGCCCGCTCTGTACTTGCATCTCAGCCGCTCAAAGCTACTACAATAGAAATGGATCTGAAGCAGGGAGGCCTGGGAGGCGCGTCAGTCCCCAGGGTTCCTAGAAAGAGTAGTCTCATGGGTCCCCACACTGACCAAGAGTTACCTGCACACTTCCATCGCATGACCGCACTTCTCCTTGGAAATAAGCTTTGTGGGTGGCAAGGAGACATAGATTTTCACAGAAAGAGGAATATCTATGCAAGCCATTCATGCAAATTTTATGCTATTCACAAAAGGATCTTTCAAAACACAAACACATCCTCAGCCTGGTTTTGCATGCATTGTTTTACAAGTTTTAATCACATCAAAATTAAGTTTTTCAGACTGAGTATCCGGGAGATGGGGGACTATGGACAAACAACTGCTGGGTACAGGCTCTGCCACCTGAGACCCCAGTGCCCACCTGTGTGTCACAGAGAACATGGCCGTAGCTTTCGCACATAGCATTCTTTGAGGTAGGAGGGCTGGCGGTGAAGCTGAAAAGCCACCTGGAGCTCTGTACCTACTTTCTGAAAGCCCATTCTGCGGCAGGCCTGTCAGGTGGCTGCAAAGTGTGTTCAGGAGTCAACAGAGAATCTTAAGAGTCCTTACCATGTCCACGCCTGCTTACCACTGCGCTTACCTACTCAGGAAGGTGTCGATGCTGGTTCTTTGCAGCTGTCAGCCCTGAGACAGAGGAAGATCTGGATTGAAGAGCGTGGTCTGCACACAGGGCCCATTCTTGTTCCCATAGTGTAGGACTCACACCCCAGGCCAAAGGCTCTCCCTCAGGACCAGGGATTCGGATGCAAAGGTGGCTGCTGCTGGCCTCTGGCCAGGCTCCAGATGGCCAGTTATCACAATGTCCTCCAGCCCAGGCTGTTCACAGGCACCTCCACTACCCCAAAGACCCCTAGACACTGTGTTTCCCTGTGCCTTTCCAGAAGGATCCGTGCACTCTGTTGCTGCGGTCATCAAGAGTGCTCCTGGAAAAAAAAAAAAAAAGATAAAAAAAGAGTGCTCCTGGCCACTCATCCCGACCCCGGTAGCTGTCCCTCCCCGTTAGGTGGCCACATGGTGTCCTTCTCGGGCTCTGGGGCCTCTGCTTCCTTTATCAGGTCCCGCGTTTTGCAGCCAAGAGAAGCCACATGCGGCATTGAGGCTGCTCACCCTAGGACTAGAAGACATACCCAGCAGGAAAAAGCACAACACCTTGCCTTAGGTCACACCAGCGATGGGTTCCTCGCTTGGGCCCAGCCCACAGCATTTCAGTCTGGAGGCTGGAGGTTCTCCAGCCACGGTGATGGTATGTGGTTCTGGGGGAGAGAAGGGGACACTGCTATGCTGGGGCCCAGAAACACATCAGCGGTGGGGGAGGAGGCACTCACACCAAGTAGTGATGAAGAAGGAGCTCATACCAGGTGGTGGCAAGGAGGGAGCTCACACTGTGTGGTGATGGAGGAAGGAGATCACACCAGCTAGTGATGAGGAGGGAGCTCACACTGTGTGGTGATGGAGGAAGGAGATCACACCAGCTAGTGATGAGGAGGGAGCTCACACTGTGCGGTGATGGAGGAAGGAGATCACACCAGCTAGTGATGAGGAGGGAGCTCACACTGTGTGGTGTTGGAGGAAGGAGATCACACCAGCTAGTGTTGAGGAGGGAGCTCACACTGTGTGGTGATGGAGGAAGGAGATCACACCACCTAGTGATGAGGAGGGAGCTCACACTGTGTGGTGATGGAGGAAGGAGATCACACCTGGTAGGTAACGAGTAGGGAGCTCACACTGTGTGGTGATGGAGGAAGGAGATCACACCTGGTGGGTAACGAGTAGGGAGCTCACACTGTGTGGTGATGGAGGAAGGAGTTCTCATTGGGTGGGTAGTGAGAATGCAGCTCACACCAGGTGGGTGACAGATGAGGGCACTCACACCCTGACTCCACGCTCACACGGTCTTCTGCTTTTGGGGCCAATGCCCCGCCTATGGAGGACGCACACCCACGGTCCCCCTCATGGTTGCTGAGGCAGCTCCCCTGGAACCACGATGAGGACCCCACAGCTCAGCTCGGGGAGGGGAGGGTAGCACGCCAATCTCAGCAGGCCCACGGCCTAGGGATGAGCACAGGCCTTTCCCACCCTGGCCCTCAACGGGATTTCCTTGAGGAAGACTCTAAGTCCCACTTAACCTCTTGCCTGCAGTCCCCTTTGCCTACCACTGCTGTTCCCAAAGCCACTGGCGTGAACACGCCATCTAAGGTGAGGGGAGGTTCCTTGTGTGTCAGATGCCTCAGGGCTGAGTCCTGACAGCTCTCCCTGACGAGCGAGTGGAGTCTGTGGGGAGCAGGTGCAGGAGGAGGGGCCTGTGCGGCCTCACCCCGGGCGGAGGGCATGATGAGGACGCGAAGGCATGGGGCTCATGGGTGTGGGGGGCCAGGCCTAGTCCTCCTGCTGGTGACCTGGGGGGCTTTGCCTGGCAGAACAGAGTGCCTCTGCCGGTGGGGTGGGGGGGGAGAGAGAGAGAGAGAGAGACAGACGCCACCACTCTCTAGGTCCTTATCCAACAGAAAGGAGGGGGCCTCTTGGAAGCACTGCCCCAGCACCTCCCTTGTCCCCCCCCCCCCCCGCCCCGGGGCACCAGCGGCAGGTCCTGCTTCCAGGCTGCGGTGGGCTGAGGGCTGGATGAGGCCCGGTCCCTCCCCACCCCTCCCTCCCAGCCCTGTGGGGGAGCAGGATGAAACAATGTGTTTGTTTAAGGTTAGTCACTGGGAAGCAGGCCGGCATGGAGCTTCCTTCTGTACACCTGGCCTGCGGGGTGTGGGGCCTGCCTCGTCCCTGGAGTTCTACCTAAGTGTCCATGACATCGGGTGTGTCCCCCAGCCCTTAGAGAAAGACGACGTAATCAGAATTGTCATCGTAGAATAAATGTCCCGTTTGCAGGCAACAGGAAGTGCTGTGCCATTGTAAGCTGGTGATTTGTGATGCCCTAGGGTCAGGGGAGCAGGGACTTCCCAGGAGAGGCTGCTGGCCTTGACACTGTCTCCAGAGCGTTGGGACGCTGTGAACAGGCTTCCCGCAGGCTGGGAGCGGGCCTCTGGAGCGTTGTGTGGCCCCCAGGTCCGCCTTTTCCTAAGGCAGGGCTGCCTGGCGGGTCCCGGTGGCATGTGGTGGCCTCCTAAGGCTTCTGCAGCCCGTTGCACCCCTGGTACTCTCAGGCCAGCGTACTGTGGGCAGAGATCCAGGCAGGCACGGAAGGAGGCAGATCCCACTGGGCCACTCTGAGCAGACCCCGGACTGATGGATGCCCGAGCCTCTCACCACTGTGTTTGCAGTCCTCCTAGCCCCAGTCCTGGACCTGGTACCCAGCAAGGCCTCCGCCCTCCCATCAGCTCTGCTAGCCCCACGCCGTTGTGTGTGTGTGGAGGGGCCTTCCTGCATAGCTGGATTCTGGGCTCACCCCACCCTTGGGGGAGAACACAGTAACAATCGCCCACAGCGCCCACGACTGGACCTGGAACCCATCATGGCCTGGACCTTCTCAGGAAAGGTGATGAGGTCCTGCCAGCCTTGGGGGGGGGGGCTGTTCCTGACGGCCTTGGGACGGGGGGGGGGTCCTGCTGGCCTTGGGAGGGGGGTCCTGATGGCCTTGGGGGGGTCCTGCCAGCCTTGGGACGGGGGGGGATCCTGCTGGCCTTGGGAGGGGGGTCCTGATGGCCTTGGTGGGGGGGGTCCTGCCAGCCTTGGGAGGGGGGTCCTGATGACCTTGGGAGGGGGGTCCTGCTGGCCTTGGGAGGGGGTCCTGCTGGCCTTGGGAGCAGATCCTGCTGGCCTTCTGGGGTCCTGTTGGCCTTGAGGAGGCTCCTGGTGACTTTGGTCCTGCTGGCCTCGGGAGTCAGTCCTGCTGGCTGTGGGGAGTCCTGCTGGCTTTGGGAGGGGGCTCCTGCTGACCTTGGGAGGGGGTCCTGCTGACCTTGGGAGGGGGTCCTGTGATTTTGGGAGGGGGGTCCTGCTGACCTTAGGAGGGGTACCTGCTGGCCTCAGGGGTCCTGCTGGCCCAGTGCCCACAATGCTACTGGTAGGGGAGCACCTTGACTTCAGCCTGTCTCTGGATAGGGCAAGGTGAGTGAGAGGCTTGAGCTCACTGAGCAGAGGACTCAGCCACAGGCCCTCCTCTCCATTCCCAGTAGCCTGGATCCATGCTGGCCAGGCCCTGTGTGACCTCAGTGAACACTGCATGTGGCGAAGCACACCAGGTGGATGGAGAGGTGTCAGGTCCAGGCGTGGGCGCTGTGGGCGATTGTTACTGTGTTCTCCCCCAAGGGTGGGGTGAGCCCAGAATCCAGCTATGCAGGAAGGCCCCTCCACACACACACACACACAGACATGCAGGAACCCACAGACATATAGGAATGCACAGACATGTGTGAACACAGACATACATGAACATACTGACATATATGATCTCACAGACATGAATATACTGACATGCACATACACAGAGATATACATGAACACAGAGACATACAGAGATGCACACACACGAACACAATGGCATACATGGGATACAAACACACATGCATGGATACAGGCATGTACAGACATGCATAACCACGTGGGCACACAAATACACTGACACCTATGGACACACGGGTAAACTAGTCACAAGTGTTCACAGGCACAGGAGGCTTATAAGTGCTTTTCCACACCCACTGTTCACATGCCCATGACAGCGTCTGACTTCCCAGACAGTGAAGGGGAGGGGGCGCTGCTGTTGGCCCAGTTGTTAACAGCTGTTCCTCCTAGGCCTTGGAGTCCAAGAGTCCTTGTCATCACCTGAACCATGACGCCCCTCGGCCCCAGGTCCAGTGTCCTCTCCTGTGTTCCTATGTTGTGCTGAGTGCACAGTAGGCACCGGCGAGTCAAGGTCCTTCCCAGGCAGGTCCTTATTGACAGGCAGTCCTCAGAACCCCAGAACCTCACAAACCATTTGGCTTCGAGTTAGCAGGACAGTGACGGAAACAAGATGGCGCCCCCGCAGCCGAGCATGGTGCCATGCCTGTTGTCCTCAGCCCTGTCTGATCTTGCACAACTGAGTCCTCAGCTTCTCATCTCAGCCATTGGGTGGGGCCACCTTATCTGAGAGGACGCAGGGAAAGAGTTGTCCTTGGTGTGGGCACAGTTCCGTTTTCTCTGCTCCCAGGACAAGCAGGGTCAGTCTTCAGCTCCCATTTGTCCTAGCCTGCCCTGTACTTGGGCACAGGGACAAGGCATCGGTCTGTGGTGAGACCCAGGCACTGTGTCCCCTCAGGTCAGACACAACATCCACTGCTGAGTCCCGTGAGGTCCCCCGGGAGGGCAGGGCAGGGACGAGTGTCACTGCAGGGCACGGAGCGGCGAGGCATCTGGGGAGGCTGCACCGGTGAGAAGCAGCAACCGGCATCCAGGCCAGGGAGCGGGGCCGCTGGACCTCGTGCTCGCTGTCAGACGGTCCATGCACACTTCCGCTCTGTCATCATTGCACTGGGGGACCCCAGGCTGGGCCACCGGGGAGCGGGGCCGCTGGACCTCGTGCTCGCTGTCAGACGGTCCGTGCACTCTTCCGCTCTGTCATCATTGCACTGGGGGACCCCAGGCTGGGCCACAGAGGGCACAGAGAGCTGGGGAGGGCAGCAGAGGTCAAAGTAGGGGCAGGGGAAGGTATGGGAATGCGTGCTGACGCTGCGTGCCGCTCGGGGAGACAACTCCTCAGTGGCCAGAAGCAGCTGAAAAGTGCAACGAGGGCACAGCTGGGCTGGTCCTCAGGTAGAGGTCCCTGGGCCCTGGGCGAGCCCAGCGTGGTGGCTTAGCACAAGTAGACCCCAGGCACTAGGAGGTGAATAGGAGCGCGGGGAGGACATCCCAGAGTGTTCCAGGAAGGCGTGATCTGTCCTTGAGTTCCCAGGAGCCAAGAGGGTTTCCTGTCTCCCCAAATGTCGCTTTTGCCTGGAGGGGTCTTGCATGACTCCGGGCGAGGAGCACTGGACAGGGTCTGCAGTGTCCCCAAGCTCCGAAGGCGCGTGTGTGTGTGTGTGTGTGTGTGTGTGTGTGTGTGTGTGTGTGAATGACGGCAGATGAGAACACTTGAGCCTCTCCTGGGATGGCACCTGGCCATGAAGGGGCTCATCTAGATTCGGATGCCTCTTCCCAGAGCCATGCACCTGCTCCAACCACCAGAGGAGCCCATTTGGCAGTGTGGGGGAGGAGCTACCCACTGCTCTGCCAATGCCCGCATGTCTAGGTAGGTAGAGAGCTGATGAGAGACTAGGGTCCCTTTCACTAGCCTCTCAGTGCTGGGGCCCACATGGTCAGATTTGGGGTCTACAAGGGTGTACCCTACACCTGTATTTCTCTACGCCCCCACTGCCTGTGCACAGCTGGAGGGGGACCCAGCTGAGGCCATGGGATACTGGGTGTGTTCCTCACCGTCTCATCCTGGTAATGGGTATAATTACAGACTTCTCTAGCCAAAAGATGATTGCAAGGATAGGCCAAGGTAACTATTAGCAAATGAGATATGTAAGAAGTCTGATGCTGGGTGTCCAGAAGGCACAGAGCCACCTCTGGCTCAGAGAGACGTGGAGGGACTCCATTTCTCTTTGTACTTGTGGTCTTGTGCTCACAAGGTACTCAAGCATACCCCCCTGCCCCTCCCGCCCCCCCCTTAGTACTCTCCATCCGGCAGGAGGCTCCCAGGTGGGTGGGGCACTGGACACCAGAGCTGAGGGGGAGTCCTTCGGTGCCGTGACCAGCTTGCTGGGCAGCTGCTGGCCCTCTACAGACCCAGCCTACCCTCCTCCCCCTCAGTGGGGTGGGACAAACTCTCCCAACCTGGAGAGAAGGTAGGAAGACGACGGGTCAAACCATGATAGCTTTGGCTCTGACCTGAGCCTCCCTTTCTTTCTGGGATTTGAACTCAGGTCTTTTGCTTGTTAGGCAGGTACTTTTCCATTTGAGTCATGCCCCCAAGCCCTTAGTTACTTTTCAGATGAGGTTTTGTGCTTTTTCTGGTGTCAGCCTCAATCTATAATCCTCCTACATATTTCTCATAATGCTGAATTAAAGGTATGCACTTCTGTGCCAAGTCTGGAGTCTTGGTTTCTTATGAACTTAAAACTTTTTTTTTTTTTTGCCAGTCCTGGGCCTTGCACTCAGGGCCTGAGCACTGTCCCTGGCTTCTTCCCGCTCAAGGCTAGCACTCTGCCACCTGAGCCACAGCGCCCCTTCTGGCCATTTTCTGTATATGTGGTGCTGGGGAAATGAACCCAGAGCTTCATGTGTAGGAGGCAAGCGCTCTTGCCACTAGGTCATATTCCCAGCCCTGAACTTAAAACTCTTGAGGCTAAAGTAAGAGATTATCTTTGGAGAACTAAGTGCAGTCCTGCAGAGAGGTGGCAAAAGTTTTCTTTCAGGGGCAGGGAGGGGCTTTGCCATGCACTGTGAAGGTCCAGTCTCCGACTCAGCTGGGACGAGACGGGCGGACCTGGGGCCTGCAGTCAGGGGTCACCTGGAACCTAGATGAGTAGAGGCGCCAGGGCAGGCTCACCTGGACAGGTCTAAGAGGAGCAATGGGGGCTGGATCTGTGGCCTCTGAGCCATGAGTCACACAACCTGGCTAGTGGCGCTCCTGCGGCAGCCTGGGACACTGAGTACCAGTCTCCTGACTCCAGAGGAGTCAGCTTTGAACACCATGGTGGACTCGGAGGCCCGTTGGGAAGAATGAGGGCCCTGTGGGGGCCACCCTCCCTACTCCAGCATGCTGCTGGCTCTGGGGTCGATTCCCGCCTTGTCTCTCTGATTTCTTCTGCTCTGGTGCCCTCTTGTTTAGGGTATAGCATCGGCATTGCTGTGGTTATCTAGGGCTCTGTTAGCTTATTAGCTACAATTCTGTTTTGCTATTTTGTGTTTGCTGTAGGGGTTAGGACTGCATCTCTCTCAGATGTCTACCGTAAAGTGACCTCATGCCCATTCATGGGTAATGTAAGGAGCAGGACCTACCCTCACATTTCCTCTCTGGTCTCTGATGTTGTTGCTCTACTCAAACACATTATAAACCTCACATACCTACATTGTTGCCATGTTGGTTGACACAGTTGGTTAACGCTCTAGAAAGACATATAAAGGAGAAGTTTTCTCTGTTTACATATTCACACACATAACTGCTATTCTTTTATTTGTTCGTTTGTTCCTGGGGTTTAGCTCGGGGTCTCACATCAGGCTTGCTAGGTCCAATCTCAGACCACCATCAATAAAGGTTTTATCTGTTTAATTTTGGTACTGAGGTTTCACACAAGGTTTCCCTTCAGGCTTGCTTGGCCACACCAATATTATTAATTTGCTTGTTTATTTATTGTAACTCGAGGCCTCATCTCAGGCCACTCATTCATTTCTTATTTCTTTATTGATGTTACTAAATTTTGACTTGAGGTTTAGCTTGCAAAGTAAAGGCTCCCCCACTTCATCCCAAATCACCACAACTCCAGTTCATAGGGATGTCTTTTTCTTTTTTAGGGACTATACCACATTGCCTTGACTGCATGTGCAAGGCAAAAACAGTTGTGTTAACTTCTCAAAAGAACTGAGTTGGTGGTTTACTCCATGCCTCAGCCTGTCAGAGGCCTGTCACTACGGACACGAGGCATCCTCATTCCTGGCTTTTATTTTCTGAATGCCAGTCCTGGGACTCAATTGAACTCAGGGCCTGAGCATTGTCTCTGAGCTTTTAACTCCAGGCTAGTGCTCTACCACTTGAGTCACAGCTCCACTTCAGGCTTTTTTGGTGCTTCATTGGACATAAGAGTCTCATGGACTTTCCTGCCTGGGCTGGCTTTGAACCTCGATCCTCAGATCTCAGACTCCTGAATCTACACCTGCTATTCTTTTTTTGTTTTCATAGTTGTTAAGAGAATTATACTTACAGGGTTCTGTCTAAATAAACAGCAAGTTGGGACTATATCATTTCATCATATTTACATAGACTGACACATCAGAGACCACATGTACCTGCTATTCTGATGCTGAACGTTTGGCTCTTTCCTGAGGGCTGTGGTGTTTCATGTAGTGTAGTGGATTCTATGAATTATCTCAGCACTTAATTATCTGAAGGAACCTCTGCCTTTGTTTTTCAACGATATTTTTACTGGGCTAAAAAGAAAACAGGTTGATGTGTTTTTAATGCTGATACTTCAGAGGATGCTTCATTGTCTCATAGCTCACAAGATAATCTGCTCCTCCCTTCACATTTATTCTTTAGGTCTGATTGCTCCTATGATGTCCCTAATGCCCCTTGGTTGGTGTGACTCCTGTACAAGGAGAGTGTTGAAGCTCACATCAGATTTGAACATTTTAGGCCATTATTTCTTTAAGTATTTTGGTATTCTTTCCTTGGTCCCACACAATGCATGTGGAGACCACGTCAGGATTCCCCGTGCTTCTCTGAGGCACTTTTCACTTTTTGCAGTTTTTAGCTTTCTTTGTGTGGACAGATTCTGTTTTTCTGACTTCCTGGCCGTGCCTGTCTCCACAGTACTCCACATATTTATTTCTAATCTCAGATGTGTGGTTTTCATTCCCAGAAGTTCAGTTTTGGTTAACTGGTGTCTAGGAATCCAAGCAAACAGTGGTCTCCTGATGTCATTCATCTCCGGTTGTCCATAGGTTCATTGTTATGTCTTCTTGTTTCCACTAGGAAGGAGGCCATCGCACGTGCTCGGCAGAGCGGCTGGGGTGGAAGGGAGCGAGGGCCCAGCGATACCCTGAGTGCTGTCCCCGCCCGAGCACAGAGCCTGCAGCACAGAGCAGCCTCCACTCGCCCTGCAGAGCCTGGCTGCTGTGGGGATCTCTGCGCATAAGATTCCTGCGGATGCAAGACAAAGGCCCACGGGGTGGCTCAGACACAGGCCTTCATTGTCTGGGTGTTTGGAAGCTGAATGTCTGAGGTAAAGGTGTGGCAGGCTTGTTCCTCCTGAGGCAGGGAGGGAGGGGCATTCAGCCCCTCTCTGCACTGGCTACAGGCCTCGGGGTCCTTGGCTCGTGAATGCAATTCGGGATGTGGGGTGCAATCCACGTGCTCTTCTTGTCTGTAAGTTAGTTCCAGGCTCCTCTCTTTATAAAAACGCACTGGCACATTAAATTAGGGATCGCCCTATTGCCCTGTCAGTGTGTGAATGGACTAGGCACAGAACACCCATTCTGCTTTCTTCCCCTTGCATCTCTGTGTCTCTATGCTTTTGTTCTTTTAAATTTTATTCATTTTTATTTTTTGCCAGTCCTGGGGCTGCATCCTCAGTGGAAGGCTCGTCCCGTGGTCCACATCCTCAGTGGAAGGCTCATCCCGTGGTCCACGTCCTCAGTGGAAGGCTCGTCCCGTGGTCCACGTCCTCAGTGGAAGGCTCATCCCGTGGTCCACATCCTCAGTGGAAGGCTCATCCCGTGGTCCACATCCTCAGTGGAAGGCTCATCCCGTGGTCCACATCCTCAGTGGAAGGCTCATCCCGTGGTCCACGTCCTCAGTGGAAGGCTCATCCCGTGGTTCACGTCCTCAGTGGAAGGCTCGTCCCGTGGTCCACGTCCTCAGTGGAAGGCTCATCCCGTGGCTCACATCCTCAGTGGAAGGCTCGTCCCGTGGTCCACATCCTCAGTGGAAGGCTCGTCCCGTGGTTCACGTCCTCAGTGGAAGGCTCGTCCCGTGGTCCACGTCCTCAGTGGAAGGCTCGTCCCGTGGCTCACATCCTCAGTGGAAGGCTCGTCCCGTGGTCCACGTCCTCAGTGGAAGGCTCGTCCCGTGGTCCATGTCCTCAGTGGAAGGCTCGTCCCGTGGCTCACGTCCTCAGTGGAAGGCTCGTCCGTGGTCCACGTCCTCAGTGGAAGGCTCGTCCCGTGGTTCACGTCCTCAGTGGAAGGCTCGTCCCGTGGTCCACGTCCTCAGTGGAAGGCTCGTCCCGTGGTTCACGTCCTCAGTGGAAGGCTCGTCCCGTGGCTCACGTCCTCAGTGGAAGGCTCGTCCCGTGGCTCACGTCCTCAGTGGAAGGCTCGTCCGTGGCTCACGTCCTCAGTGGAAGGCTCGTCCGTGGCTCACGTCCTCAGTGGAAGGCTCATCCCGTGGGCCACGTCCTCAGTGGAAGGCTCGTCCCGTGGTCCACGTCTTCAGTGGAAGGCTCGTCTATGATCCACGTCCTCAGTGGAAGGCTCGTCCCGTGGTCCACGTCCTCAGTGGATGGCTCGTCCCGTGGCTCACGTCCTCAGTGGAAGGCTCGTCCCGTGGTCCACGTCCTCAGTGGAAGGCTCGTCCGTGGTCCACGTCCTCAGTGGAAGGCTCGTCCCGTGGCTCACGTCCTCAGTGGAAGGCTCGTCGCGTGGTCCACGTCCTCAGTGGAAGGCTCGTCCGTGGCTCACGTCCTCAGTGGAAGGCTCGTCCCGTGGTTCACGTCCTCAGTGGAAGGCTCGTCTATGGTCCACGTCCTCAGTGGAAGGCTCGTCTATGGTCCACGTCCTCAGTGGAAGGATCATCCCGTGGCTCACGTCCTCAGTGGAAGGCTCGTCCCGTGGCTCACGTCCTCAGTGGAAGGCTCGTCCCGTGGTCCACGTCCTCAGTGGAAGGCTCGTCCCGTGGTCCACATCTTCAGTGGAAGGCTCGTCCCGTGGTCCACGTCCTCAGTGGAAGGCTCGTCCCGTGGTCCACGTCCTCAGTGGAAGGCTTGTCCCGTGGTTCACGTCCTCAGTGGAAGGCTCGTCCCGTGGCTCACGTCCTCAGTGGAAGGCTCGTCTGTGGTCCACGTCCTCAGTGGAAGGCTCGTCCGTGGTCCACGTCCTCAGTGGAAGGCTCGTCCCGTGGCTCACGTCCTCAGTGGAAGGCTCGTCCCGTGGCTCACGTCCTCAGTGGAAGGCTCGTCCCATGGTCCACGTCCTCAGTGGAAGGCTCGTCCCGTGGCTCACGTCCTCAGTGGAAGGCTCGTCCCGTGGTCCACGTCCGCAGTGGAAGGCTCGTCCCGTGGTTCACGTCCTCAGTGGAAGGCTCGTCCCATGGTCCACATCCTCAGTGGAAGGCTCGTCCCGTGGTCCACGTCCGCAGTGGAAGGCTCGTCCCGTGGTTCACGTCCTCAGTGGAAGGCTCGTCTATGGTCCACGTCCTCAGTGGAAGGCTCGTCCCGTGGTTCACGTCCTCAGTGGAAGGCTCGTCCCGTGGTCTACGTCCTCAGTGGAAGGCTCGTCCCGTGGCTCACGTCCTCAGTGGAAGGCTCGTCTATGGTCCACATCCTCAGTGGAAGGCTCATCCCGTGGCTCATGTCCTCAGTGGAAGGCTCGTCTATGGTCCACATCCTCAGTGGAAGGCTCGTCCCGTGGTTCACGTCCTCAGTGGAAGGCTCGTCCCGTGGCTCACGTCCTCAGTGGAAGGCTCGTCCCGTGGCTCACATCCTCAGTGGAAGGCTCATCCGTGGCTCACATCCTCAGTGGGAGGCTCGTCCCGTGGCTCACGTCCTCAGTGGAAGGCTCGTCTATGGTCCACATCCTCAGTGGAAGGCTCATCCCGTGGCTCATGTCCTCAGTGGAAGGCTCGTCCCGTGGTTCACGTCCTCAGTGGAAGGCTCGTCCTGTGGCTCACGTCCTCAGTGGAAGGCTCGTCCGTGGTCCATGTCCTCAGTGGAAGGCTCGTCCCGTAGTTCGTGTCCTCTTGGTGGATGGCTCATTCCGTGTGGGCTGCCCCCACATGTGCATGTCTGTCTGCACGTGTGTGCATTGCCAGGCCAGAGCCCTGCGCGGGTGCAGCTCCCCTCGGCCCGGAGCCCTGCTCAAGCCTTGGGCCTCCCCTGGGCCTCCTACAGGCTTCTGGAAGGAGAACAGAGAGGCAGAGCCCCACAGGGCACATTGGGATGATTTCTTTCTTTAGGGACAGGCTAGGGAAACTGAGTTTTGATGGCTAGCTTTGTATTGTTTTATTACTCACCTTGCCTTAAGAGAACAAAAGTAATAATATGATTTCTTTGCTCTTAAATCCACCATGACCGCACGATGCCATTGTGTTTGGAGAGACACTGGACCAAACCTCATTGGCCCCACCCTCCTGTCACCTGTGGCTGCTGCTCTCAGCGCAGAGGAGGCTGTGCCAGGGCTGGGACCCAGAACACACTGGCCACTGTCGCTGGTCCTGGGCTGGTGCCTCCAGCTGGAGATACGGCCTCTGGGCAGACACTCACCCCGTCACCCACTCCTTTCCAGGTGGCTCCATGAACATCCCCCTCCCATGTAGGACATCCTGGAGAAGGTGTTTCCTTCCTTCAATAGAGACAGCTTCCCCCTGGCTTGTAAGACACGTGGGGCTGAAAGTCAAAGGAAAGTGGAGGCAGAGCAAAGTGTGCGCTCCTTCCTGTTTCCCGTGTGCTGACCTGCTAGCTCAGAGCCCTACCTCTGGGGAGGGGTACCAGGAGCTGGGCACAGCTGACAAGTCCCCCCAACAGAAGGCTTTTTGTGAAGGGAAATTGGAGACAGAAGGAAGGTGATGTGTTTTGGCTACTCAGTCTCTACCCTGGGAGGAAGGAAAGCAAGATGGAAGGCGGAAGTCAAACAAGGATGGCCCAGGCTACAGCTGTCTTTCCCTGAAGGCAGCCCTTGCTGCCACTCAGGTGGACGGATGGATGGCTGCCTCTGGCTGGAGGGGCAGAGCTGGGGTCTGTGGCTGAGCCACGGCGGCTCGTCCCTGCGGGCTCCTGAAAGGCCTCCATCGCCTCCAGCCCGTCACGGTGGTGTCCTGTGGGAGACGGTGGGAGACACAGCATTGGTCATCCACATGGAGCAGACTCTGAAAACACATCCAGTACATCCAGACACTTATTCCCCCACACGCACCCTAGACACTGCACCCACAGACACCCCCGAAGAGGGCCATCACCGGCCAGAGCACAGCGCCTAGAGCCATTCGCTCCCCGCAGGAGACACAGCTGCTGCTGCTGCAGGCTGCGGGGGTTGCTGGGAGGTGGAGGCAGAGGGTCCCAGACACTGTCCCGGCCAGCTGCCCGTTTCCTGGGATCAAAGGGAAGTTGCAAGGAGGGAGAGTGGCTGGCTAAGGTTAAAGGAGCCACAGCCCAGGATCTACAGAGGAAACTGCTCGATGTTCTTGCTGGCTGGTGAGGATGAAAAGCAGGCTGGCAGCAGTGTGGTTTGGAAACAATCACTAAGTATCCCAGCAAGCTTTGTACTACCATCATAAGAACCCTGGAAGGCAAAGGATGAGCGGGAGATAGAGACAGAGATGGAAAGAGACATAGACACAGAGACACAGAGAGACAGAGACAGAGACACACAGAGGGACAGGGAGACACAGACACAGAGACTCAGCCAGCTGAGCCACACTAAAGAGATGAAAAACCAAACGCAGGCCAGCAAGCATGGCAGCTATTCTTCTGAGAAGAGGAATGCGCGTCTTGCTAAGGAAAAGAGCCAGTTCTGTTTGGTAGGCTTTAATCGTGGTCAGAAAAGGTGAAGACTGTTTACACAAGAACCTCCAATCACAGTGGGTCCCACGCGTGTCCGTATGCACTGAGCTGTTCCCCTACTTGCCGGGAATATGAACTTTTTTTTTTTTTTTTTTTGTCAAAGCTTGCCTTCTTTTCTAAGCCTTTTAAAATCCAGGCCTGTTTTCTTTTTTCAGCAATTTTATTTTGAGATTTTATTTCAAAGGAAGCGTCAGGAAGGAGGATGTCCGTGGTGGTGTTGTTTAGGGCAGTGAAGGCCAGGGTGTGCCAGTGGAGGGCAGGGTGGCTGGGCTGTGTGCACACAGGGACAATGTCCCCGGCCGCACGCAGTGGCCATGGTGTCACCGCCCCGGGGTGGCTGCGGTGTCACCACCAAGCTGATGTAGAAGCAGAGAAAATGCAAATGCCACTGAACTGGTGGCCTTAGAAGCTGCTGTGGGAGTGAGTTTATTTTCCTTTTTTGTGGCTTTCTGTACTTCCCAAATTTTCCACAATGAGTACACAGTGTTTTTACTTTTGTTGTTGTTGTTGTTGTTTGGTCGTGGGGCTTGAACTCTGGGCCTGGGCTCTGTCTCTGAGCCTTCAGCTCCAGGCGAGCTCTCTACCACTTGAGCCACAGTGCCGCTTGGTTTTCTGGTGGTTAATTGGAGATAAGAGGGAGTCTCATGGACTTTCCTGCTGGGCTGACTTTGAACCTCAATCCTCAGATCTCAGCCTCTTGAGTAGCTAGGATTACAAGCGTGAGCCACTGCTGCCCCGTGTTTTGATTTTTAAAACATCTACCAATATGTGTAACTAGTTCTTTGTACTTTTTAAAGTGGGTTTTATTTTTTACATTGACTAACTTATGAGTTATAACTCACATGCCACGCCACCTACCCACTCCATGTAAACATTTCAACGGCTGTCATTGATTGCCGTTCCCAAAGCCAGCTGTGCAGCCTGGTGGGAAGCACCTCCTCCTCCCTCAGGGCCCAGCCACACCACATGTCCTGAACCCTCAGGGAGGGCAGGCAGAAGAGGTCTGTGGAGAGGTGCCTAAGAATTAACTTTCAGAGCCAGATGCATGTTTACCAGAATCACTCAGATAGCCAAATATTTCTTGTACCGGTCTTGTCAGGGTTGGCTTTTAAGAATTAATACAATTTACTTAAACTAAATTATTAGCATGAATGTTATTCAGTGTAGCTCTTATCACTTCAGTGTCTGTGGGATCTGTGGCGGTGCCTCCATCGCCTCGATGTCTATAGGATCTGTGGGATCCATGGCAGTGCCTCCATCGCCTCGGCGTCTGTGGGATCTGTGGCGGTGCCTCCGTCGCCTTGGCGTCTGTGGGATCCGTGGCGGTGCCTCTGTCCCCTCGGCATCTGTGGGATCTGTGGTGGTGCCTCCATCGCCTCGGCGTCTGTGGGATCTGTGGCGGTGCCTCCATCACCTCAGCGTCTGTGGGATCTGTGGCGGTGCCTCTGTCCCCTCGGCGTCTGTGGGATCTGTGGCGGTGCCTCTGTCGCCTCGGCGTCTGTGGGATCCGTGGCGGTGCCTCCGTCGCCTCGGCGTCTGTGGGATCTATCTGTGGCGGTGCCTCTGTCCCCTCGGCGTCTGTGGGATCCGTGGCGGTGCCTCCGTCGCCTCGGCGTCTGTGGGATCTGTGGCGGTGCCTCCGTCGCCTCGGCGTCTGTGGGATCTGTGGCGGTGCCTCTGTCACCTCGGCGTCTGTGGGATCTGTGGCGGTGCCTCTGTCGCCTCGGCGTCTGTGGGATCTGTGGCGGTGCCTCCGTCGCCTCGGCGTCTGTGGGATCTATGGCAGTGCCTCTGCCCCCTCGGCGTCTGTGGGATCCGTGGCGGTGCCTCCATCGCCTCGGCGTCTGTGGGATCTGTGGCGGTGCCTCCGTCGCCTCGGCGTCTGTGGGATCTGTGGCAGTGCCTCCATCGCCTCGGCGTCTGTGGGATCTGTGGCAGTGCCTCCATCACCTCGGCGTCTGTGGGATCTATCTGTGGCGGTGCCTCTGTCGCCTCGGCGTCTGTGGGATCTGTGGCGGTGCCTCTGTTGCCTCGGCATCTGTGGCATCTGTGGGATCCGTGGCGGTGCCTCCGTCGCCTGGGCTTCTGTGGGATCTGTGGCGGTGCCTCTGTCACCTCAGCGTCTGTGGGATCTGTGGCGGTGCCTCTGTCCCCTCGCCATCTGTGGGATCTGTGGCGGTGCCTCTGTCACCTCGGCGTCTGTGGGATCCGTGGCGGTGCCTCTGTCGCCTCGGCATCTGTGGGATCCGTGGCGGTGCCTCTGTCGCCTCGGCGTCTGTGGGATCTGTGGCGGTGCCTCCATCACCTCGGTGTCTGTGGGATCTGTGGCGGTGCCTCCATCGCCTCGGCGTCTGTGGGATCTATCTGTGGCGGTGCCTCTGTCCCCTCGGCGCCTGTGGGATCCGTGGCGGTGCCTCCGTCGCCTCGGCGTCTGTGGGATCTGTGGCGGTGCCTCCGTCGCCTCGGCGTCTGTGGGATCTGTGGCGGTGCCTCCGTCGCCTCGGCATCTGTGGGATCTGTGGCGGTGCCTCCATCGCCTCGGCGTCTGTGGGATCTGTGGTGGTGCCTCTGTCGCCTTGGTGTCTGTGGAATCTGTGGCAGTGTCTCTACCGCCATAGTGTCCTCCTCACCTCGGAAGCAGGAGCATTAACACCTCACAGGACATAAGGCAGCCCTCCTGGTCAGCAGTCCAGGTTAGGGATTTCTACCAACTCACTGGCAGTTAAGAGGCTTTATCTCAGTTTCCCCTGGTGTCTTAGTCTTCCAGTCAAATAAGCTCTGCCTCTACTCCACGTTTTCTGCCTCGAAAAATTCTCTATTTGGTGGGAGTCTTCTCTGGAGGAGTTTGTTACTTCTGCAGTCAGCTAGTTTAGCTCCTTGCCCCATCTCCATGTGTCCTCCCTTCAGTTCTTTGCCAGTGGGACATGCCAGCTCCAGATGGTAGTGCACGCTGGGCACAGAGGCCCTGGCATAGCTGGGACCCTTCCAGGGTTTGTGGCACTCTGCTTTCCAGGTGCCTCCAAACCTATTCCACACTAGTCTCGGGTCTCACGTGCTGCACCCACAGCCTGGTGTCCCAGACCTGAGTCTACAGCCTCCCATGTCACCCGTGCGGTGTCCTTTGTGTCCACTGGGTCACAGCAGTCCGTCCCTGCCCTGCCCCAGCCCTTGGGAGCCACCACTCTCCTCCTCCAGGGGCTTGGGCCTGCTCTCACATCCATGCTCTCAGCTCTGTGTTCAAATCTCACTGGGCCCTGTCTGCCCCGCTGTGTGTCCAGGCCTCACTAGCTCCCCCCAGAACAGTATGGCATCCATGTCCAAGGCCAAGAGCAGTCTCCTCCTAGAGGACAGTGTGAGATGTGTTCACCTGTTGGGCTGTAAATTTGCCGGGCTTAGCTCTATCCCTCCCCAACACGTGGAGAAGGGTCCTGGGCTTATCTATCTATTCTGCGGGGGATCCATACCTACTCTCTCACGCCCCCTCCGGCCGGTAGGGTATCGGACGCGGGAGTGGGGTCCCGGGTTTAGCCTTGGGTCACGTGTGGGTGCGAGACTTCCATGCTCGCCAGCCCAAGGAAGACAATAGCGCGTGAGATCCCGGAGAAAACCTCTAGGGCTTCTGTTTATTCAAATGAGGAGCCCCCCCCAGATATACCCCCGAGGGCGGGCACAAGAGAGGGATTGCAGATTGGTCACAGAGGGCTGTCCATCAAGTGATGTCAGGGGACCTCCTTTGGGGGGCGGAGGCCCAGTCCCCCAAGGATTGGGTTTCTGGGGTGTCCTCCATTACACACATGCTGCCCCAGGAGCAGGGCCTTCTCTTCCTGCCAAAGGAGGAAGGGGAGGGACAGGCCAAGGTCAGCAGTGGCCCCTTAAAGGCACAGCTGACCCCAACATTCACCCTAGAGGACTCCTCATCCACGCCCTCCATGCCGAGTTCTCAACACGCCCTCACGCCGCACGCCTCAGGTCACCAGGCACTCAGGGCCATCTCCATAGGTCACACACACACTTGGGGCTGGCCACCTGTTGCCACACGGTGGGCGCTACCTGGGGCCTGGCACACATGGTTCCACTCCTGTAGTTTGCCCTCTGTTCCCCTGGGTCCCTCAGAGGCCATTCCATCTCCAAACGGGCTGGTGGCTCTCATCAGCCACTAGCTCTCTGCCCATTTTGAGCCAATCCAGAGACATCCTGTGTGGGACATGCCGGGGCATGTTACATCAGAAAGAGGCAATTAGCTGGCCCTGTCTGTTTCCCAGGCTCGGGGTCACGTGTGGCTATTACGCTGGAAAGGCGGTTCTAGCTGGCCCCACCTCCCAGCCTTGGGACCACGTGTGGCCAAGATGGCACCTGATGGTGAATCCAGAGAGGGTCCTGTGGGCTGTGACGTAAAATAAGGCCACCTTTTAGGATTGGTCCCTTGGCTCTCCACCCTTGACGGACAGCTCAGGCCACCCCTCACAGTCCCTAGATAGGTGCACGTATACCCCTCCTCTTCCAGCCAATCTTTGACCTGATTGGCTCCTGTGCCTTATTTAATAGAAGGATCTACCTCAATAAACGAGACTTTTCACTGACTTAGCTCCCAGGCCGTCTGTTTGTCCTCCAGTGAGGGAGGGCTGGGTGTGGGCAGTCTGTCCACCCTTTCCTCTTCTTGGCTCGCCTGGTCAGGGCGTGTTTTCCCATCTCTCCCGCAGGTCAGGAGAGCGTAGGGGGCTAGAGACCCCAACAATCCTGGTGTTTGATTTTCCTGACTCCTTCTCTGCTTCTGGGACCCCTGGGCCAGCTCCATTTTACCCTTGAGACCTTGTCCCAGAGCCTGTATGGGGAACAGGCCCACTGTTCCTGCCTCATTTCCTGTCTCTCTCTTCCTGAAAGCAAGGCCTCTGCCCCAGCCTTGGACCCTGGACTTGACAGGGCCTCAAAGAGACACCCTCTGGTCCTGCAGAGGGAGGAGGCAAAAGAAGAGGGCACAGACGGGGATTCAGTGCTAGCTGGGCTCCTGAGCCCGACTCGGTGGAGGAGCCCGTGGGGGGCTCCCACGCTGTGGACATGATCGTGGCCTGTGACAGGTCCTTTTATTCCAGGCCCATGGCTGGCCTTCTGAGGACAAGGAGGAAGGGTCATGGAGACGTGTTCCTGTGTCCTTCGGGCAAGCCTTCACGTGGAGACGGCCCCGGGGTGAGGAGCCACCTGGGTCCCAGTGTTCCTCCTCGCTGCAGCTTCATATGGAAATAATAGTGGGCCTCATGAAACATCCAGAGTCTTGTTTCAAGTTATGAAACAGACATTCTCTGTGGATAATACCATGTCAGGCCACAGAGAGGTTTTGAATTCCACTTCAAGGAGAAGTTAAAATTAGTTCTCAACCATAGCATGTAACTTTATAATAAATTGGAGGCTATAGTCTGCTGCCAATTAAAAGTTAACTGTTCAATCTATAATTTCTTTGAATTATTTGAATTTGTGCAGATAGTATACCCTTAAGAAAGCCTTAACTTGTGAACAAAAGTAAAAGCTTGGAAAGTAATGAAATTTACTGACAATAAACGTCAAAGCCCCTTGAGAACAACAGATCCTCTTCAAAGCAGGGAAAAAAATGTTTCCCGCTAAAATTTGATGCTCTACAAATGGCTGGTGTTTTCATCTTGAAGGAAGGATTGTGAAAGACTTTGGAATGAGGCTGTGAGTCTGTTCTTTGTTTTCCTTTCAATAGTGAAGCTTTGTCAATTGCTTACACTTAGTCCCAGGAAGTTCTTAATCGTCCTGATGGTCTGGAGGAGGAGGGGAGGGGGTCCTGACGGTCTGGAGGAGGAGGGGAGGGGGTCCTGATGGTCTGGAGGTTGAGGGGTGGGGGTTCTGATGGTCTGGAGGAGCAGGGGAGGGGGTTCTGATGGTCTGGAGGAGGTGGGGAAGGGGTCCTGATGGTCTGGAGGAGGAGGGGAGGGGTCCTGATGGTCTGGAGGAGGTGGGGAGGGGGTCCTGATGGTCTGGAGTAGGAGGGGAGGGGTCCTGATGGTCTGGAGGATGAGTCAAGGGGGTCCTGATGGTCTGGAGGAGGAGGGGAGGGGTCCTGATGGTCTGGAGGATGAGGGGAGGGAGTCCTGATGGTCTGGAGGAGGTGGGGAGGGGGTCCTGATGGTCTGGAGTAGGAGGGGAGGGGTCCTGATGGTCTGGAGGATGAGTCAAGGGGGTCCTGATGGTCTGGAGGATGAGGGGAGGGGGTCCTGATGGTCTGGAGGAGGTGGGGAGGGGGTCCTGATGGTCTGGAGGAGGAGGGGAGGTGTCCTGATGGTCTGGAGGAGGTGGGGAGGGGTCCTGATGGTCTGGAGGAGGAGGGGAGGGGTTCTGATGGTCTGGAGGAGGTTGGGAGGGGTTCTGATGGTCTGGAGGAGGAGGGGAGGGGGTCCTGATGGTCTGGAGGAGGAGGGGAGGGGGTTCTGATGGTCTGGAGGAGGAGGGGAGGGGGTCCTGATGGTCTGGAGGAGGTGGGGAGGGGTTCTGATGGTCTGGAGGAGGAGGGGAGGGGGTCCTGATGGTCTGGAGGAGGAGGGGAGGGGTCCTGATGGTCTGGAGGAGGAGGGGAGGGGTCCTGATGGTCTGGAGGAGGAGGGGAGGAGTTCTGATGGTCTGGAGGAGGAGGGGAGGGGGTCCTGATGGTCTTCAGGAGGTGGGGAGGGGTTCTGATGGTCTGGAGGAGGAGGGGAGGGTTCTGATGGTCTGGAGGAGGAGGGGAGGGGGTCCTGATGGTCTTCAGGAGGTGGGGAGGGGTTCTGATGGTCTGGAGGAGGAGGGGAGGGTTCTGATGGTCTGGAGGAGGAGGGGAGGGGGTCCTGATGGTCTTCAGGAGGTGGGGAGGGGTTCTGATGGTCTGGAGGAGGAGGGAAGGGGGTTCTGATGGTCTGGAGGAGGAGGGGAGGGGTCCTGATGGTCTGGAGGAGGGGGAAGGAGCTGCTTCAGGGCAGGCCAGCCTGTTCCCCAGTCTTTGGGGAGGACTTGGCCTTCCCCCAACTTCTAGTGTGTTCTTTTTTTTTCCCCCAGTCCTGGGCCTTGAACTCAGGGTCTGAGCACTGTCCCTGACTTCTTTTTGTCAAGGCTAGCACTCTGCCACTTGAGCCACAGCGTCCCTTCTGAGGAATCGAACCCAGGGCTTCATCTATACGAGGCAAGCACTCTTGCCACTAGGCCATATTCCCAGCCCCCTAGTGTGTTCTTTAGACTTATGTTTTGACTAAGCAATGCTTTAAACACTAGGTTCTCAGCTTTGAGAACTTTCTAGTAAACTTCAGCTTGGGGACTCTTTGTTGACAACTGTGCCTCCTTGATACCTTTGGAAACTGAAAACAAAGGATCAGTTTGTTTGAAACACCTATTCAAGAGGCTGAGATCTGAGGATCACGCTTGGAAGCAAATCCAGGCAGGAGAGTCCATGACATTCTTATAGCCAACTAACTCCCAAAAAGCTGGAGGTGGAGCTATGGCCAAGAGATAGAGCCCTGAGCATAAAAGCTCAGAGACAATGCCCAGGCCCTGAGCTCAATCCCCAGAACTGGCACAAAACAAACGAACAGTAACAGAACGAGACACTTTTCCTGAGTTGTTTTCTAAACTGCACAGATTAATTCAGATGTGTACCAGAACTTTCTAAGAGTAGGCCATTACCTCTTCCTGAAGCCACATGCCCAGGAAGGAAGCCTCTGTTCTCAAGAGATAATCATGTCTTATTTATTTTGGTGAGTTCTGGTGCTGGTGACAGAAGCCACCCAGCTTTATGGGCCTCAGGACTTCTTCCAAACTTCTATTTTCCAGCCACAAATAGAACTGCCCAAAGCTGACCAAATGTGCTCCTTCATTTCTTCCTAGAGGAGAATAATGCATCTTTCCTTGGAAATCTGTTCTTGGGTGTAAGCCCTGGTTGGGAAGCCATTCTTGGTGTGTGTTTCCATGAGGCCAATTGAGGCAAAGGCTTAGTCATCGCCCACATGTTTTATCTGAACAACTGGGGCAGCATTGGCAGGATGTGGAACAGCGCCACCGTCCTGGGCCCCGGCCTCCACAAGCTTTCCTTGTGGAGTAGAATCGAGACCAGCTTTCTTTCTCCATCTTCCTCGGAGCTCAGGAAATGAGCGCCATGCCCAGGGGACACCTCAGGGCTGGGGTTCATCACTCAAGAAAATGAAGGCTTAAGCAGGTCTTGTTGCCCGATCCACGCTCACTTTCATGCTGAAACTGGGTTTTCAGATCCCAGTCCCAAACACCTAGAGTCTCGTGTTAGATCCCATTGTTGTGAGGGAATTCAGTCATGAGAAACAGAGATGTCCTGTTTTGAGAGGTCCAATTGGGAGTCTTTATTGGAGAGCCGGAGACGGCAGGCAGACGCATAACCCCAGAAAACTTACAGTCTTGGATACACTTAACTTTCCCAGGTCAGGCTGGGTAAGATTTACAAATCCCTATATATCACAGAAAGAATGTCCCACAAAAGTCTTAGTTCCAGCAGATCCAAAGCAGCCTTCCACCAGGAATCAGCCTTGTGTGATGGGGCCAGGCAGGGGTCCTGTTTACTTTCATCACGGGGTGGTCAGGATGACAATAGAGAGTCCCTTCCAGGTGGTTGTTGGCTGCCCTTGAAGAACTTCTTAACCCAGATGAAATCTCCAGGTTTGAAGAGATGAGCCGGATCCAAGCTAGGCTGCAGTGTCCCCCAGTGTCTCTCTCAGACTAGTCGCAAACCTTCTGCTGGGTTGCTTAAAAAGCATTATTAACTCAGCCTAAGGTGGGAGCCTGACGTTAGTGACTCTCCCAGTTTTCTCCTGGTTGCTTCCTCTGAGTACACAGGCTTAGCAGTAGGGACCCCACTGGTTTTCAAGGCAGCTTTCAGGCAGTGGCCCAGGGCAATGTACCAAGGCAACAACTTTTGTTAACCAGATTTCCTCCAATAAGGCTAGGATTTCCTGGGCAGACATAGAAGGCTGAGCCTGTAACCATATAACTATTTTCCTGCCTCTACCTTTTATCTATCCTGCCTCATTTTCCCAAAAATGACTGGTCCCTTGATCTTAAGGGGAGTTGAGGGGTGAAGATCTATCTTCTGTAACTTCTTCAAGCTGATTCGGGGGCACTGGCCCTGCCTGTTTTACCAAGGGGTTTCCAGGATCAGATGTCATCAGGAGCAATGTTTTAACTCCAAGCTGGAAAGTACATACAACATTTAACAACGACACAGACTTTTCCTTGGGCTGCAGTAGTGTGGCTTGTTTAGCACTCTGGTCTGCAAAAGCATTTTCCTGGCTGCCTGAGGGCTGGGGGCGAGGTGGGGGACAGATCTTTACTGTGCATCACAGTGCCTGAGTTACCTGTGCAGGCTTTTAGACAGCTTTCATAGGGACACCACAATCTCAGGTCCATGACTTACTGGGTCTCTTCCTGAACAGATGAATTTATGTGGCTAGTGCCAGACCAAAATTCACTGCCAAATAGGGTTTTCGAGCAGATACTGGGAGCTGGGGGTTGCCCCCCCTTTGACACCCCTAGCATGGGTGGAAGTTCCTGCCCAGTTACAAAGCAGACAGACCTAGGAATTAGATAGGCATGCTTCTTCTACACTATGTTCTTATGACTTCCCAGCTCTGCTTCACTTTGAGGGTTCAAACATCTCCTCTCCTCTGAGCAGTGCCTTTCAACTGCCTCTGGATGCCCGGTCATTACCCAGACAGGCTTTGTCCCAGGAGTGTCTTCTCCTTGCTGGGATAATGTCCCTGTTGGTATTTTCCCTGAACTCGGGGCCTGGGTGCTGTCCCTGAGCTCTCCTGCTCAAGGCTAGCCCCCAACCACTTTGAGTCACTTCTAGCACTCTGCTGGCCAATTAGAGTCTCAGAGATACCTTCCTTTGCCTCTGGCTTTGAACCGCAGTCCTCAGATCAAACGAGTCTTTGTCACAAGCCCCTTTACTCCGGTTGAAGCAACCAGAAGATCGATAGAAATAGTTTTTAAGCATAGCTTCTCTGGAACTTATTAAGAGTCAAAGTTACATCTGACCAACTTGTAAGAATCATCTATCTCTCTGTGTACCTGCCTGTAATTGCTGCAGAAGACCTGTAAAGGCAAAACTTAAACACCAATTAAACAATCATTCTGGGAGTCCTAATTTCCCCCTTTTTTTCCCTTGAAACAAACATGTAGGACAATTTTTACTTTCAAATTTTCTTTATCCAAGAACTCATTCTTAATTTTCTTTCCAAAGCCTTTTTACTAACATCATCTTTTGCACATCATGCTTTAGGTTTCATTTGCATTTGAATTAACCCTTAGAAACCTTGAAGCAGAATTTAAAACTGCTTCCACACCCCCTGCAGTCTGAGTTAGCTCTTAGAAAACCCTTGAACTCAAATGACAGTTTTTCTGCATGTAAGATTACATATAGACTGGCACTGCACTGAGAGTCCAGACTTAACAAAAGGAATCTCAGATCATTTTTGTTTTTCCCAATATGTATCTAATTGCAAAATTGCATTGAAACCAAATTACATTATACAATTACATTACATTACATTATATTTTTCCATTTTAAACTCCCCTTTTTAAAATGTTCTCCAATTTTTAACATATCCCAAGGGGCAGTTTTTTGTTTGTTTGTTTTGCCAGGCCTGGGCCTTGCACTCAGGGCCTGAGCACTGTCCTTGGCTTCTTTTTGCTCAAGGCTAGCACTCTGCCACTTGAGCCACAGCACCACTTCTGGCTGTTTTCTATATACGTGGTTCTGGGGAATAGAACCCAGGGCTTCATGTATACCAGGCAAGCGCTCTTGACACTAGGTCATATTCCCAGTCCCCCGCAAAGGGCAGTTTTTAAGAATACTAATCACATCACCCACATTGCCATCAGGTTTTCAGTGTCTATCTGTAAGGAAAAGAAAGAGACAGAAGTGAAGATGTGCCCCTCGCCCATCCTATATCATGGTCATACACCCACCCCACTCTACAGGGTTGGGTTATCTGCACCTTCTCACCAGTGCACACCTTCACCCATAAGAGGGCTCCCCACTGGGGCCTCCCCCACCATCCTAGGGCTGAAGGAGCTGCACCTTTTTGCCAAATCAACCCTCACCCCCTAGCCCATCCCAAGTTTTTCCATGTCCCTTTCTCATGAGTTCTGAAGGAAATAAAAACCAAAGAAGTTCCAGACAGATACAATGGACAATGTCTTTAACAGTGATAAATAAGCCTCTATACTCAAATTTCTGATCTTAGCCCTACATTTTGACAGTGGAAGGAAATAAACTAAGTCCTCAAGAGGTTTGCATTTTTGCTAAGCCAGATAACTCTTGATTACAGTGCTAACAGCTTTTATCCTAAACATGTTCACACACACACACACACACACACACTTGTGCACAAAGATCTTGAAGTGCACAAAAATTAATATCAGCTGTACATTTTCCAGAATTTTAGTGGCAAGAGATTTTTTTTTGCCAACAACCAAACAAAATACCATATTCTTACAGATGACCAAGATCTAGGTGTTCATACAAACTTTTCTAACAAAGTACATTAGTTGAGCTTCATTACTTACTCATGATAGCAAGGTACATTAGCATACCAAGAAGGAAGAAAGAAAGGAAGGGAGGGAGGGAAAGGGAAGGGAGGGAGGGAGGAAGGAAGGAAGGAAGGAAGGAAGGAAGGAAGGAAGGAAGGAAGGAAGGAAGGAAGGAAGGAAAGAAGGACTTCCACATGATAATTGCAGCAGTGATGTTTGGACATGAAGATGGCCACGAATGTGTTGTCTGATTGGAAGTGAATGACCTGGACTCCAGCAAGCAGTCTGCTTCTGCCTGGGAGACCTTAGAGGAGAGGTAGACACTGGAGCAGAGCTAGGGATGGGGATTTCAGGAAGTCACCGCTGGAGGAAGGTAGGGGGGGAGCAAAGATTTCACTCACTGATGAAATGCTCAGGAGTTGGAGCACATGTTCTGTATGAGCAGGAGGGAGGGAGATTTACAGGGGCAGGGAATATGGACATGAAGAGTCCTCCATGCACCCCACGATGCCTCCTGGCATGCACCCCACTCATGCATCCCTAACCGCTCCCCTGCAACCCTGAGCCCCAGGGCCCTGCACTCCCAAGCAGTCACTGCTCCCTGGATGGGGAGCAGGGGAGGACGGGAGCTCCTCAGATGTCAGTAAACTTCCTGCCTGGACGCAAGCTGGGGGTTGGGTGTTCAGCCACATCTGTGCTGCACTTGTTTCGACAATGCATATGTTCAAGATCTGAGGAAAGATTCTCAGCCAAAACCATGTGGGGTTTTATCAAACGGTCCTTTAAGACATGACACAAACCCACAGAGCAACTGGGCTGAAGCCAGCCTGCTGCACTTACACAGACGAGCTACAAGCCAGGACTCCGAGCGCCGGCAGTCTTTCTTCAAGACACCCCGTGTCCTGCCCAGGCTCCAGCCTGGTGTCCAGGAATGGGGAGCATCGTGGGGAACGCTGGCCATCAGCCCTAAGTGAGGCTCCTACCACACATCACAGGGGTGAGCCTCACCTGCAGGTCCCCGCACGACACACCAGCCACAGACCCCACGCACTGCCAACTAGCTGCTGATTCCGTGCTCCGCAGACCAGTCACGGATCCCATGTGCTGCACACCAGCCGCGGATCCCATGTACCACACACCAGCCACGGATCCCATGTACCACACACCAGCCACGGATCCCATGTACCACACACCAGCCACGGATCCCATGTACCACACACCAGCCATGCATCCCACGCACTGCACACCAGCCACAGATCCCATGTACCACACACCAGCCATGCATCCCACGCACTGCACACCAGCCACAGATCCCATGTACCACACACCAGCCACAGATCCCATGTACCACACACCAGCCACAGCGCACTGCACACCAGCCACAGATCCCATGTACCACACACCAGCCACAGATCCCATGTACCACACACCAGCCACGGATCCCGTGCACTGCACACCAGCCACGGATCCCATGTGCCACACACCAGCCACAAATCCCATGTACCACACACCAGCCATGGATCCCATCACTGCACACCAGCCACAGATCCCATGTACCACACACCAGCCACAGATCCCACACACTGCACACCAGCCACAGATCCCATGTACCACACACCAGCCACGGATCCCACACACTGCACACCAGAGGGGCAGTGGAAGCAGGAACAGAACTGTTCATCTCCCCAGGACCTTCTGGTCTCTGCTCACAGCCCAGCCCTGCCTAAGGGGACCCACCTCCCAGTGCTCACAGCCCAGCCCTGCCTAAGGGGACCCAGCTCCCAGTGCTCACACACGCGTCACAGCCTAAGGGGACCCAGCTCCCAGTGCTCACACACGCGTCACAGCCTAGGGGACCCACCTCCCAGTGCTCACACACGCGTCACAGCCTAAGGGGACCCACCTCCCAGTGCTCACACACGCGTCACAGCCTAAGGGGACCCACCTCCCAGTGCTCACACACGCGTCACAGCCTAAGGGGACCCACCTCCCAGTGCTCACACACGCGTCACAGCCTATGGGGACCCACCTCCCAGTGCTCACACAGGGGCCGCAGCCCAGCCCTGAAAAGCCCCAGCCCTCCACCTCCTTGCAGACCTCACCCCTTTGTGATGCTGCTCTACATCCGTGGACTTGGCCACCACAGGGGTTAGGAATTGTGACCATCCCCAGACCAGAGCTCGCTTCCGCCATGCCTTCCGCAGAGGTGCCACACTGTGCTTGCTAACAAAGGCCGAACATCTGTGCAGAGTAGACCCTGAGCTAGAGACCCGAATGCAGTCGACATGCGTTTCCTGCTTCTGGTGCAGTCCTGTGGGGAAGCTACACCTTCCCCATGGCTCCACACCCTGGCCTCTCCCTGGTCTCCTTCCACGTGGTCCAGACACACGCTGGGTGGCCAGGAGCACAGGGTAGAAGTGCACAGATGTCCCTTCCCAGGTCAGGCTATGCAGGGTCCCTCTGGGTCACCCTGGCTCTGTCTCTTGGGCAGAGCCACTGCCATCCTAAGAACACTCTACTGAGAGACCTGGACCGTGAGGAGCCTCAGCCTGAGGGTGGCGGGCGGCCAGGACCCCAAGCCAGCCAGACTCCTGCGAGTGAGGCCAGGGGAGCCCCCAGTCCCCCGACAGCCTGAGACCCAGGGTCGAAATCCCCCAGCAAGTGGCTGCGGAGTCTGAAATAACACATGCCATTTTAAGCTGCTGTTTTGAGGGTAAATGGTTCTGCCAAAGGGATTTCACTCAAACAAGCTTTGCCCAGTGGGGGTCCCGTTGCCTGGACCGAAACTAAGGGTGTGTGGCGGCTTTGATCTGCAGCGGAGGCTGGAGACCCGTGAGGGCTCTGAAGCTGTCATGCGTCACCATCTGAACCATCTGAACACGGAGCGTACTGGGAATGCTCCCAGGCTGAAGAACGTTCTGTGAGACGCTCAGGGCCTGCGGCGGCCACGTTTTCCCACCGCGCTCCCAGTGTGTGGCGGAAGGCGTAAAGCATGCCCCGGTGAGGGCAGGCTCCCTTCCCCTCCGGCTGCTTGAGTGGAGGCCCTGGGGCCGCTTCAGAGAGGGCCGTGCCGAGAGTTGGCTCGATGGTTTTAAAGGTCTCCAGCCTCTTCAGGGATCCAACAAAGCCGAGAATCACCTCGAGATGGACTCCAGGCGCTCTCAGGAGGTGTAGCGCCACAGCTGGAACTGCCGGGTCCCTTTAATGACTTCAAGAAGGCCAAAGGCAGCCTCTGAACAGGTCCCCAAACACGTCAGGACTCTAGGGAATTTGAGGCCACCAACTCTTGTCACCTCCACGAAGCAGAAGCCCAATGAAAACAAGGGTGAACTTCATAGATTTGTGCCTTTGGCTTTTGACTTGCAGGTGGATTTCGAAAGATCCACAGAGACCGCAGTGTTTGAAGTTATTTACATCAGCCAGGTGCACTGAGGGACTGGGGAGGCACACGCAGGAGGCCCGGCAGGAAACAGACAGCCAACGAGAGGCAGTGATCATGGTCATCCAGAAAGGACAGCTCAGGATGTCACGGGGCGCAGCTGAGGGCCAGGGACGTTTCCCTTCAAAGGTAAGGACTCTTCACTTGGTGTCCTTGGCTTTAATCGCAGAATAAGAACTGCTGGGCAAGTCATGATGGTAAGAGAACTTGGCAGAGCTAGTAAGCAAGCAGACAAGCAGACACACAGAAAGGCATGGGCACCCTCTAGCAGAGTGTGGGTGCCCTGGGGAGGGGGAGAGGAAGAGAGAGAGACAGAGACGCGCAGGGGCACCCTCTTACAGCACGGGTGCTCTCCCAGGGAGATAGAGAGAAGAGACGCACCTGCTCCTTGGCTGTTGGGGGCATTTATAGGGTCAAGGCAGGGGTCTGGCTTCAAAGTTATGCAAAGCTAGGTAGGCTTTGTCTTTGCTGTAATTACCGCTGGTGATACTTTCTGGATGTTTGAGGGCATTTCTTCCAGGTAAGAACGCATCCTGTCATAAATCAGATCCTTATCTTTGAGATACAGTAGACACCCCATTGTCTACATTCTGGGTTAGGAGGTTGCTTAAGTTTTGGGAAAGCATTTCTTGGGGTGAGGAATGCTTCCCTCAGGAAAGCGCATCCTGTTGTCGCTCTTTGAAGCAAAGATGGCATCTCGATGTTTCTAAATACCGTCTTCCTGAGCGTCCCTCAGCAGGCCTCGTTTCCCTCAGGTTATCTTGTTTCCTGGTCCCCTAAGTGACCTTGGTCCCTTCACCTTACGTGAAGTACGTGAAGGCACAGCTCCTATACTTGCTGCAAGCTGACCATACCTCGTCTTCCCTTAGACGTTCCTGCTTCAAGGAGAGGACTTTTCCCGAGGACACAGGCCTCACCTAGAGCAGCAGGGAGAGGAATGGGACCGCGTGACACGTGTCACATGGCTGGTGAGAGGCAGGACCCATGTGGCACACGCGAGGTAGCTGGATGAGGGGGCGGGATGCAGGTGGCCGTGTGTCACGGCCCCAGTCCAAGGCTGATCAGATAGTTGCGGGGCACACGTCCACGTGGCTCGGGTGGCCTCCGTGTGTGCGTGTGTGGTGATCTGCGGCCTCTGTGTGGTGGTGATCTGCGGCCTCTGTGTGTGTGTGCGTGTGTGTGTGTGTGTGCGTCTGTGGTGATCTGTGGCCTCTGTGCGTGTGTGTGTGGTGATCTGTGGCCTCCGTGTGTGCGTGTGTGGTGATCTGTGGCCTCTGTGTCTGTGTGGTGGGGATCTGCAGCCTGTGTTTGTGTGTGTGTATGTGTGTGCGCGCACGCGTCTGTGGTGATCTGCGGCCTCTATGTGTGTGTGGTGATCTGCAGCCTGTGTGTGTATGTGTGTGTGCGTCTGTGGTGATCTGCGACCTCTGTGTGGTGGTAATCTGCGGCCTCTGTGTGTGTGTGTGTGTGTGTGTGTGTGCATTTGTGGCGATCTGTGACCTCTGTGTGGTGGTAATCTGCGGCCTCTGTGTGTGTGTGTGTGTGTGTGTGTGTGTGCATCTGTGGTGATCTGCGGCCTCTGTGTGGTGGTAATCTGCAGCCTGTGTGTGTGTGTGTGTGTGTGCATCTGTGGTGATCTGCGGCCTGTGTGTGTGTGTGTGTGCATCTGTGGTGATCTTCGACCTCTGTGTGGTGATCTGCGGCCTGTGTGTGTGTGCATCTGTGATGATCTGCAGCCTCTGTGTGTGTGTGTGTGCATCTGTGGTGATCTGCGGCCTCTGTGTGTGTGTGTGTGCATCTGTGGTGATCTGCGGCCTCTGTGTGTGTGTGTGTGTGTGTGCATCTGTGGTGATCTGCGGCCTCTGTGTGTGTGTGTGTGTGTGTGTGTGTGTGTGTGCATCTGTGGTGATCTGTTGGGGATTCAGTTTCGGCCTTAAAGGGGGAAGGGCACAGAGCTCCCAAGATGCTGCCCTCCCCCCCCCCCCCCCCCAGCTCTGGGGTAGTGTGGGAGGAAGTCCCTCCCACCTTCTGGCCTCAACCGGAAAAGAAAGCCCCTGGGAGGCAAACACCATGCATGATGGGGTTGTCCTGCCCACAAAGGAAGTTTCGTGATGTCACTTGATGGATATGGTCCTTAGCCTATGACTGGCCCTTTGGCCAGCCCCCTTTCTTTCCCGCCATTACCTCTATATAAGTGCCTTTCCCTATTAAAGTTTTTGAGACGCTTCCCACCATAGCAGCGTGTCCCTGATGCCTTCCTTTTCGCCCCCGCTCCTGGTAACATGTGAGGGGACTGGGGGGAGGGGAGGCTTCAGCAACCTTTCCTCAACTTAGCGCAAGTCCATGAGAGTACGCCTTTGGCCTTCTGCCAGCGGAAGGCAAGGCTGAGTGCTCGTTCATAGATTTTGGGGTTCAGGCATTCTCCCCGGGAGATCGGGGAGAAAGGGATCGTTCAGATCCCGACAGTGATCTGTGGCCTCTATGTGTGTGTGTGTGTGTGTGTGTGTGTGTGCATCTGTGGTGATCTGCGGCCTCTGTGTGTGTGTGTGTGTGTGTGCATCTGTGGTGATCTGTGGCCTCTGTGTGTGTGTGTGTGCATCTGTGGTGATCTGCGGCCTCTGTGTGTCTGTGTGTGTGTGTGTGCGTGGTGATCTGCGGCCTCTGTGTGTGCGTGCGTGTGTGCATCTGTGGTGATCTGTGGCCTCTGTGTGTGTGTGTGTGTGTGTGTGTGTGGTGATATGCGGCCTCTGTGTGTGTGTGTGTGTGCATCTGTGGTGATCTGCGGCCTCTGTGTGTGTGTGTGTGTGTGTGTGTGGTGATATGCGGCCTCTGTGCATGCGTGCGTGTGTGCATCTGTGGTGATCTGTGGCCTCTGTGTGTGTGTGTGTGTGTGTGCATCTGTGGTGATCTGTGGCCTCTGTGTGTGTGTGTGTGTGTGTGCATCTGTGGTGATCTGCGGCCTCTGTGTGTTTGTGTGTGTGCATATGTGGTGATCTGTGGCCTCTGTGTGTGTGTGTGTGTGGTGATCTGTGGCCTCTGTGCGTGTGTGTGTGCGTGTGTGGTGATCTGCGGCCTCTGTGTGTGTGTGTGGTGATCTGCGGCCTCTGTGCGTGCGTGTGTGTGGTGATCTGCAGCCTCTGTGCGTGTGTGTGTGTGTGTGTGGTGATCTGCGGCCTCTGTGCGTGCGTGTGTGTGGTGATCTGCAGCCTCTGTGCGTGTGTGTGTGGTGATCTGCGGCCTCTGTGCGCGCGTGCGTGCGTGTGCATGTGTGTGGTGATCTGCGGCCTCTGTGCGTGTGTGCGTGCGTGTGCGTGTGTGTGGTGATCTGCGGCCTCTGTGCGTGTGTGCGTGTGTGTGTGTGTGGTGATCTGCGGCCTCTGTGCGTGCGTGTGTGTGTGTGGTGATCTGCGGCCTCTGTGCATGCGTGCGTGCGTGCGTGTGCGTGTGTGGTGATCTGCGGCCTCTGTGTGTGTGTGTGTGTGTGGTGATCTGCGGCCTCTGTGCGTGCGTGTGTGTGGTGATCTGCGGCCGCTGTGCGTGTGTGTGTGTGTGTGTGGTGATCTGCAGCCTCTGTGCGTGTGTGTGTGTGTGTGTGTGGTGATCTGCGGCCTCTGTGCGTGTGTGTGTGTGTGTGTGGTGATCTGCGGCCTCTGTGCGTGCGTGTGCGTGCATGTGTGTGTGTGGTGATCTGCGGCCTCTGTGTGTGTGTGTGTGTGTGGTGATCTGCGGCCTCTGTGCGTGTGTGTGTGTGTGTGGTGATCTGCGGCCTCTGTGCGTGTGTGTGTGTGTGGTGATCTGCGGCCTCTGTGCGTGTGTGTGTGTGTGCGTGTGTGTGTGTGGTGATCTGCGGCCTCTGTGCGTGTGTGTGTGCGTGTGTGTGTGGTGATCTGCGGCCTCTGTGCGTGCGTGCGTGCGTGTGCGTGTGTGGTGATCTGCGGCCTCTGTGCGTGTGTGTGTGTGCGTGTGTGTGTGTGGTGATCTGCGGCCTCTGTGCGTGCGTGTGCGTGCGTGTGCGTGTGTGGTGATCTGCGGCCTCTGTGCGTGCGTGCGTGTGTGTGTGGTGATCTGCGGCCTCTGTGTGTGTGTGTGTGTGTGCATCTGTGGTGATCTGCGGCCTCTGTATGGTGGTGATCTGTGGCCTCTGTGCGTGTGTGTGTGCGTGTGCGTGTGTGTGTGTGGTGATCTGCGGCCTCTGTGCGTGCGTGCGTGCGTGTGCGTGTGTGGTGATCTGCGGCCTCCGTGTGGTGGGGGTCGGTGGCCTTCCCTGACTCTGGGGCCTCGCACGGGGTGGGGCGGGCCGGCCTTGGGTTCCTCCGCTGTGTGCCTGCAGCCTGCTAGCTGCCTAGGCTGGGTGCAGGGAGGGCCATGTGTAGGTCATTGTGATTGCAGAGACTGTAAAGAGAATACCTCGAAGAAGAGAGCCAAGCTTCTCCTGTGTTAGATCACTTGTCGGCTCAAGTAAGGAGTCTGCACAGACAAGTATGTGCATAAGTGCAGGTATCATTACTCAGAGACATGCTTACACACTCAGGCACAAACACATACACAGATACATGTGTGAACATGCATTACACAGAGACCTCACGGACATGCCTGCACACGTACTTATGAACCGACACTCCTACACATGTGCATGCCTGCAGGCACATGTGTTACACTCTGCTGCACATGTGCACACACACCTGTGCACACGCACACCTTGTTTGCCCTTCCTGCCTTGATTCTGTCTTTTGCTCTTAGATTGCATGTGTCTTCATTTATGTTCAGTTTCTGCTCGCATGTGTACCCATTTCTGAACCTCTCCAGCCACATTCATGTAATCAGATGCTTTTTACTTTGTTTTCTATGCCTGCAATTGTTCTCTCTTTCCCTAAAACATTTTCCTAAGTTCTGCTGGCTACTCTGTCTGCATTTGTCATAACCACATCACGTCTGCTTTTCTGAGCCTGGCACCCTCATGCCTCTACTTCAAGGACTTCCTTATATCCGTAATGTGTCTTAATTCATCTGCAACGCCGGGGAGCTGTCTCTGCGATAGGTTCTCATCACTGGGTAGAATCTTATCTTGTTTGTTTGTACTGATGGTTGGGAGATGTGATTTCTGTCCTTGTGTGTATATGTGTCTGTGCATATGTGTGCACACTTCTGTGTACATGCATTTCAGTTAGAATTTTCAAAGAAGAAAAGAAGAGCTATGGAATGAAGAACTGTAATGCAAGGTTTTTTATGGACATAGCAGAACACTACAAAGACACAGAGCCAATGAGCTGGAAATTCAACCTTGAACACTCTGCACCGGCACAGAGCCTAACAAATTACACCACAAAAAGTCCAATCTATTTACCAAGGAAAGAACATAAGATTGGCACCATATGCTTAAGGAAAAACCCTCTGCTGGAAAACAATGGAGCAACATTTTAAAGAGACCCTAGGGAAGATACTGTGAGTCAAGAAGGTTTTATGCAACCAAGCAGTTCTTCAAGCATAAAGGCAAAACAGCCATAACTATGCAAACACCAGGGGAGATCATCTCCATGGCCCTTCTCCAGGAATGTGCTAAGTAACAAACTTCCGACAACCCTGCAATGCTACAGGATTTATTCGTAGTGAGGATGGGCCCGGGATACATTAAGTCGTAGAACTAAAACTGATGCATCTGGGTCGGATGAAAATTTTAGTATAAGTGCTTTATGTTGAAATCTAAACACAATGTAGCTAACAAAGACTAATCTTTGCAATCGGCACGTAAATATGACCTAGGAGAATTCCATGCAGTGCAGGCATCCGAGGCAGGCACGTCAGCTTATTTGGGAGTGCAACGATTGACAGTAAAACTTCTAGTGCCTGCCGGAGCCAGCGGCAAGGACAGGTCAACTGGAAGGGACTAGTGCAGGCTGTGGCTCCCATCCACATCCTGTGGTGTGAATTTATCATGGAGACATGAAAGAAACCCGTGTCTCCACGTTGAGGCAGCACCAACAGACCACAGAACACTCACACAGGCCCGTCTTGGTGAGTAAATGGGTTGGGGCACTTGTAGGGTTGGACAGTTAGCTGGGGCCACCCCCTCTCCACATATACCAGGCGCCGGTGGCTCCTAGCAGAGGGCAGAGCAAACCAGACGGGAACTCTGTCCTGGTGCGCTTCGTCCTGTCATCGTTAGGTCTGAAGGTCTCAGTAAACACTGTCAGACCATGAGATGGCTTTGTCTGGCTGCAGCCCATTGGCACACAGACCAGCCAAATGGCCATCCACATACATAACGTCTAAAATAGCCTTACTTTGGCTGGGATTCAGAGAACTATTTTCTCCTCCTTATCTCCCTAAGATTTCAGGGCCGTGCTATTGGGAATTTATGAGATCTTTAGGACAGGGTCAAGGAATCATTTTTCTGCCAAGAGCCATTCAGATATTTATAACTTCATTCACAGGCCATACACCGTTTGCAACTGCAAAATGAGCCTGCCCTATGTGGTCACCCATTTAATCCGCGGGCCCCTGGTGTGGAGGCTGGTTCCCTTTGGCGAGGCGAGTGACGCTGCTCACAGCCGCCGTCCCGCCTGCCCCGGTCAGTCTGGAGCAGGGGTGACTTGGCTGTGGTGAGTTGTGAAAAGAACTTCTTGCATCAGTAAATGACTCCCAGAACACATTGCAATGCTGCCTGTCTCCTGAAAACAGGAAATCACCATTGTTCACATGCTTACAGAACTCAAGCAAGGGCAGGTTTCAGCTCAGCGTCACTTTGCAGAGGAATGACTTTGTGTTGTAGGTTGCCAGGCACATCGGCTGTTCTGCATTGAACAGTGTAGCAGAGATGTTCCATTCCGTTTACTTTCCAAGTCCTTAAGTCTTTCATTAAAATGTCATGGAAGGCTTTGTCCTTCCAGAGTGGGGGACGCACCGTGGCCCTTTCCACAGCCTCAGTGTGGCTTCGAACGCTTCCTGTGCGGAGCCAGGTTGCTGAGAAGCCGGTTGGGCCGGCGGGTTGACGCTCACTCTGGGAAGTACTCGGCGATGTCCACCACACACGCCACATCGCACAGCCACATGCCGGCACTGTGCTTCCGGACCGGGGTTCCTCCTTCTCCACGACCTGTTTGACCTCATCCTGGAGTTCCTAAACCTCACGAGCACAGTCCTGCACGGCCACAAAACCACGCAGTGAGAAACAAGGTCACCGTGCTCAGAGTCAAGGTCATTCAGGAACTGCTTGAACTGGACACTGTTAAACCCTCTGCTGCTTTTTTTTTTTTTTTTTGGCCAGTCCTGGGCCTTGGACTCAGGGCCTGAGCACTGTCCTGGCTTCTTCCCGCTCAAGGCTAGCACTCTGCCACTTGAGCCACAGCGCCCCTTCTGGCCATTTTCTGTATATGTGGTGCTGGGGAATCGAACCTAGGGCCTCGGGTATACCGAGGCAGGCACTCTTGCCACTAGGCTATATCCCCAGCCCAAACCCTCTGCTTTTGACAAAACTTACGTATGACGCTATAGTTGTGTGTGTGTGTGTGTGTGTGTGTGCATGCGTGTGCATGTGCATGCATGTATGTGTGAAAGGGACTGAAGACCACAGTAATGATGGGGTGTACCATGTGCATGACGGGAAGGGACATGCCATGTGCATGATGGGAAGGATCCTGTCATGTGCATGACTGGAAGGGGCGTGACATGCATGGATGGGAGCTACAGCACCATGAAGACATGGTTTTCTCTAATGAATCCATACAGTTAATGTGATTAAAAGAATGCCCGTGACATTGTTAGGTACATAAATATAAACAAAAGCTCATCTAAACGGTGGAAGTCTGGTGTGGTTGCACATCATCTCAATATCTGGGCGTCAAAGGCAGTATGATTGTCAAAGCCAGCCCGGGAAATGTCAAGAGACCTTGTCTTAAATAAAGGAAAACAAATGAACAATAGCTTGATGTTAGAAGGCCAAGGAACTAGCTAGATAAAAAAAATATATAAAGAGGGCTGGGGATATGGCCTAGTGGCAAGAATGCTTGCCTTGTATACATGAAGCCCTGGGTTCAATTCCCCAGTACCACGTATACAGAAAACAGCCAGAAGTGGCGCTGTGGCTCAAGTGGCAGAGTGCTAGCCTTGAGCAAAAAGAAGCCAGGGACAGTGCTCAGGCCCTGAGTCCAAGGCCCAGGACTGGCAACAAACAAACAAACAAAAAGTATAAAGTGAAAAGTGCTATTGGATTTTAAGACTTATTTTGTAACTACAATAATCAAGACAGGTGTAGCTGGCAAACACACTAGGGCTCTAGCAGGAAGAGTGCACTGCAGGCCGAGCTGGCAGGAGATCTTCACAGGAAGTGAGATTTCAGGGAGACCCTCACAGGAGGTGAGATTTCGGGGAGACCCTCACAGGGGGAGAGAGCTCGGGGAGACCCTCCAAGGAGGAGAGAGCTCGGGGGGACCCTCCCAGGAGGAGAGAGCTCGGGGGGACCCTCCCAGGAGGAGAGAGCTCGGGGGGACCCTCCCAGGAGGAGAGAGCTCGGGGAGACCCTCACAGGGGGAGAGAGCTCGGGGGGAGACCCTCACAGGAGGAGAGAGCTCGGGGGGACCCTCACAGGGCAGTGAGATTTCGGGGAGACCCTCACAGGGGGAGAGAGCTCTGGATGGCCACGCCTTGCTCTGCATTTTACTCACCAAGGACTGAGCTGGGCTGGAAAGTCTGAGGATCTTTTCAGCTTAAAAGGTCTCCTGTGGAATTCAGCTGGAGGGAGAGGTTTTAAAATGATGTAATTGGACACAGGAGTCTATTTTCATTCAGACAATTTCCCTGATGTAGCAAAGCAATGTCCTGCTCTCCAGTGACAAGAGCCGTTTGGAACCTTGGGGTCATCCTAGAAGGAAAACAGGGCTAATGAAGACGCGGCTCAGAACACATGCTCTAAATCTGCTGTTTACTGTCGATTACCCATCTGGATACAGCATGTTCCCAGAACAATAATGAGCTGGTCAGGAGAGACTGCTCCCTGCCAGCTCTAGCTATTTCCTGCCCAACGCCGCCTATGGTTAAAGAGTGAAAGAAGCTGCCTGAGTCCAACTCACTTTGTTGGAGGCTGAGGGGGATGGAGACCACACTTTTACTTCAAGGGCTCCGTGTCTCTGCTGCGATTCCTGCTGGGATTGGACACTGCCTGGTGGCTTCAGCGTAGTCACTGTGCTTAGGCTATGTTTTCATGAGCAATGTGAACCCCTACAGTCTTGGTGGTCTGTGGCCATCTGATGCAGGCTTTCTAGTTGAGCCTTTTACCATACACCCAGGGGCCACCTGGTAAAGCAAGGCCAGGGCACCAGCCAGGGCTCTACTCCAAGCCTCCTGCAAGGTTCTGCAGCACCCAAAGCTCACAGAAACAAAAAGGAAATATATATTCTGCTCCATGGCCAGGAAGGACCATGGGGAGCTGGCTGTCTTCCCTGTGGGGGCTGGGGCGAGGAGGGCCAAGACTCCCACTGGGCTCTAGATTCTTCCTAGGTGGTTCTTGCAAAGCTACTCAGACCCCAGGGGTTACTTTCCCAGAGAGCTCTGGTCTTGGCCACTGGCTCCT
This sequence comes from Perognathus longimembris pacificus, assembly GCF_023159225.1. Taxonomy (NCBI): domain Eukaryota; kingdom Metazoa; phylum Chordata; class Mammalia; order Rodentia; family Heteromyidae; genus Perognathus; species Perognathus longimembris. Next base: position 502,639 of record NC_063179.1, on the reverse strand, counting down.
TGCTCTGCACCCTGGATTCCTGTGGCTAACCGTGGTGCTCCTACAAAGACCAGTAGATGGTGACATTGTGACCCCATCAACAGGGAGAGGAAGGTCTGATGCCTCTTCCTGGAGGGTGATGGCCAAATGGTGGGGTCTGAGCTCGCCTGGCAAGGCCACGTGGGGACGGACCACTGGTGACAGCAGAGGCCTCTGGAAGCTGCGGCCAGACAGAAGCCAGACCTTCCTGGGGGGATGTTTACCATCTGACTGAGCTGAGCAACAGTGTTTATGGCCTTTTCTGGATGCTCATAGCAATGGCAAAGAACCAACAGGTGGAGATAGAGCCAATGCTGAGACCAAGAAAGGGCATGCCATCAGTCAGAGGGCTGCTGAATTCAGGGACTAAAGAGACACAAAGTGAAGATGTCTCCTGGGAATTCAGAGCAAGACAGTATGCTGGCATATATACATGGAAGTCAAGCCTGCAAACCAAAGGGCCCAGAGGTTGGCTTAGAGTAATTTGGGGCTGGTATACTCCAGTTTGCCAAAAGAAGTATCTAGAAACTTCTAGAAGTATCTAGAAGTGTCTAGAGACTATGTCCTCACCTGTGCCTTTCCCAGAGGGCTCCCAGAAGCTACATTTTAGGGCAACGGAGTTGCTTTCTATTTTAAAAAAAATCCCCAGACAGAAGATAGGGCACCACACCGAGAGAAGGCAGAAGACCAACATTCTCAAGACCACTAGCGGCAGAGGGAACTGATCTGCTCCCTGGGCTTCCAGCCAGACAAAGGAGACTTGAAATTTACCAAAGAGTGGGTGGAACTTGGAGAGCCAAACAGAACTGGAAATTAAAGGATGCTGCAATTTAAACCAGTGAGGGGTTGGATGATACCAGGTGTGTGCTGCAGATGGACAAGGCTGGGCGCAGCGGAGGCGCGGTCCAGGGAGACCCAGGAGCAGCTGACAGAGCTTCCAGGTTGGTGGCACAGCCAGCCTTGGGCCCACAGGAGTCACCACCAGACTCATCCCATGCCCAGCTGTCTCGTCAGCTCACCCTGCCAGACCCAGACTTACAGAGCCGAGCCGGCTTCAGGGAAGAGGCTCAGGGGGACCAGTGCTCTTCACATGGGACACACTCCAGGAAGAAGGGCAGAGCCAAGTCCCCAGAAGCAACACAGCCAACGGGGAAGGAGAGCAGGGAAGATGGGGAAAGGCAGCCTGACCAATGGGGGCAGGAAGGGGTATGGCACCCTGTGGGGGTCACAGGCCAAGGGCTCCGAAGGAGATGACAGGCAAGACATCGGGGCAGCCGCACCTTTATGTTTGTTACACCCAGGGCAGCCACTGCAGAACAGTTAGTGTGTCACTTCCAAGCGGGTGGAGAAAAGTCACCGTGGGCAATGTCCTCAGAAGGTCCTAGGAATGCGGGCGCTGCACCATGATGGGCAAGCATCGTGTGAGAAGAGCCAGGTGAACCTTGGCGCTCATGTGCATGGCAGGAGAGATCTGGGCCTCGGGTGTGGGGGCCTCTCGGGCCCACTGCTGGGGCCCCTCCCTCGAGGACCCTTCCTGCCACCCTGTCAGTGGTTTATCTCTCATCTGAACTGTCATTTGTAACTAAATTTTTGTCTGTTATCATGTATGACTGGAAGCCTTTATCTCCCCAATTTTTAAAACAACTTTTTTTGCAGTCGAATGGGGACCCCGAGCACGGACACAGGACAGCCCATCGTGTGAGACTGCTCCTGCTGGCCTCGGCACGATCATTATGACTCCGGTGGCCTCCCAGCTGTCCCCAGGGGTTAGATTTCCCCTATGAATGCTAAGGTTGGCTGGAGGACCCAGGGCACCACCTCTGCCACAATGCCCTGAAAGCACCAGGCCTGTGCTGCCCAGCCCATTGAACACGACCCGCCGAGACCAGGGAGTTAGCTGCGGGCACAGCAGAACTCTCCAAATGACCCGCTGCCAAGGTGCCCTCGCCAGCTTCCAGGTTTCCTTAGTGTCTCAGACCCCCCTGTGCCCAACCCCCAGACTGTTGCCACTTCTGGTTCAGATTTATCCAGCAGCTCTTTATTTTTAAAATTATGAATACCATTTATTTGAATATTATTATGTGTTAGAACAATGCTCACTTCTTTTTTTTAATATATATTTTTTATTATCAAACTGAATTACAGAGAGGTTACAGTTTCATACATTAGGCATTGGATACATTTCTTGTACTGTTTGTTACCTTCTCCCCCTTTCCCTTTCCCCACCCCCATGAGTTGTTCAGTTCACTTACACCAAACAGTTTTGCAAGTATTGCTTTTGTAGTTGTTTGTCTTTTTTTACCCTGTGTCTCTCGATTTTGGTATTCCCTTCCAATTTCCTAGTTCTAATACCAGTATACCTGGTTTCCAATATACTCAGATAAGATACAGAGAAAGTGTAGGTACAACCACAGGAAGGTGATACAAGATCATCAATAATAGAGGCTACAATTACATATGGCACGTTGAAAGTAGTTACAACTGTGATATAACAATCGTTTCCATAACATGGAGTTCATTTCACTTAGCATCATCTTATGTGTTCCATAAGGGTGTAGCTGTTGGGCTCCTGTGATCCTCTTCAGCAGCTCCTTTTTGGAAGCTTCAGGCCCCTTTCCAGAATCTTCAAGGTGCATTTCTTATGGGCAGTGGAGAGGGTGCCCAGGGCCCTGCCTGCCTCTGCAGGGGTCTGGTTTGAGCCCCTGGGCTGTTCTGCTGGTGGAATGCACTCCAGAACCTGTCCAGGCATCACGTTCATTAAAACGTGCACCTGGCTCTTCTCACCTCTTCAAACAAAGTCTATCTGTGCAAAAACTCTCTTCTCTCAGGGTCCTGTATGTGTCACATTAAATAAACACCAGTCACTAGAGGACAGCATAAAATTTAGCACTGTGTGTGTGTGTGTGTGTGTGTGTGTGTGTGTGTGTGAGTGATACAGAGCCTCATAAGGAAGCAGAGGCCTGCAGAAGTGGGGAAACCTGCACTTTGGTATCAGGGTAGAACAAAGAAGCCATTGTGGAAAAGCAGATCGCTCTGGGAGGGGCACAGTGGTAGGAACTGCAGCAGCAGGTCTGCATAGAATGCTCATTGTGACTCCCCAGGGCTGGAAGCTTCCCTCCTCTCCACCAGAGTATAATCTCCTGTTTTCAGGGGGAAAGGGGACTAAGTAACTGCTCTGCCACACTGGTGGGGATTAAGGAGCCTTTGTCTTGAGCTTATCCTTGTGCCCTACCCCCACTCCAGGTCTTTGTTACTCTTCCTTCCTCACCTGATTTAGCCCTGATTAGGAGAGAGATCCTACACTTGACACACTCCTGCTGGGTATGCTGCCCTGGGGGTATACCTCTTGTCTTCCCTTAGGCCCTCTTTCTGGGGTTGTCCCAGAGAGGCCATTTCCTATGTGCCAGGGGAACTGTGGATATATAGATGGGTCTCTGTGAACTTGGAGGGACAGCCATCGTCTGGTGGCCAAGATAACGATGGGGTCAGCAACTTCCAGTGTGGGGCCAGCCCAGGCACACTCTTGTCAAATGGGATGCTACCTGAGGAATGAGGTCAGGGTAACAGTGGCTTCCTCGAGCCCCACAGACTTGGCCCGATACCAAGGTGAAACCTACCATCATGACCAGGGACCTGACACGACTGCCTGCCACCTAGCCCAGGGGGCAGGGGCCAGGATTACATGGGGGTCCTGGGTGGGAGGGGCATGTTCTGACTGGGAACCTCTAGCTTTGTTCAAGAAAGGAATGACGATTCTCTAACTATCCCTGCCCACCAGTGCCAATGAGGCCACCCTGATCTATCTATCTATCTATCTATCTATCTATCTATCTATCTATCTATCTATCTATCTATTGATCTATCTATCTATCTCACACTGTGTCCTATCAGGGTCAGAAGGTGCCCACAACCTGCCAGAGCACAAGGTCCCTGTTCCGGGACAGCTCCCTTTCTCCTACCTCAGTGCACCCAGGTCCTCTGCCCCACTGGCTCACTCCTCTGCAGATATAGATTCATGAACATCCATACATGTGCATCACACACACAGCTGGGGGCACAATGACATGCCAGACTGGCAGGGAATGGGGGAGGTGGGGCTGACCACAACCTCCACCTTGATAAGGGCCTAGCACCTCTGCCTTGCCTGTTGTCTCGCTGGCTGGTGCTGCCCTCTTGTGGCTTGAGGCAGATCCACAGATCCAGAACACTAGGGAACCGTTTCTCTGTTCAAGTCTCTTCCTCGCTCTGGCTATCTATCTATCTAGGCTCTGTGCCTTCCAACTGTACCCCAGCATCACCTCCTCGGTCCCCAGGCCTTCTGCCTCCCATATGGGCACTAGGAGACATTGGGCATCTCTGCAGTAGGCCTGTGGTGCTTGCTCACATCAGTCCCAAGCATGGCATGTGTGGTACCCTTTCATTGCTTCAGAGCTGTGGGGACTTCGGCATCTGCTGCATTTGCTGCCTGCCCACGTCACTGCTCTTTCTCACGTGGGGTAGTACCCAGATGGGCACTGGCTGGGAGGGCCTGGATGGGGGCTGAGCTATGGTGGGGCCTGATTCATTTATTCTGCTTTACAAGTCATATATAGGCACATGGGTCCAGCACCACCCTGGAAACCCCCATATCTTCTCTCTCCTTCACCACTAGGGCACTGCCTCTGCTGCCCTTTCATTCTCTGGGATTGCTTGGTACCCATGAACCTGCATAAGTTACAAATCCTTAAAAACTTGGAGCCGTGGGTTAGATATAGCTTATCACCCAACCAGTGACCACAGACAGTAGTAAGGGAGTTGACGTCCTGCTGGTACCAAGCATGCAGGACAGGGCACACACATAGGAAGGAGTGGGAGCTAGAAGCAACCAGGAAGGTCACACAGGGACAGATCACACAGCGAGGAAGGAGTTCACCCATGGTGCTTCTAAGCACGGTGCCATTTACCCATGTATCAGCTGTGAGGCTACTTTCAGGCATCTTCCTTCTTACCTTGTCCTGAAGAAATCACCTCAGGAACAAGCAGTTCCATCCTCCTGCTCAGCTCCAAGAGCACTGGCAAAAGGGGACACTGACTGCTAGAACCAAGCTAAACCGAAGGTCGATAAAGCCTGGCACTTGGAAAGGTAAATTCACAATATTTGGCATTCAATGAAAAATTGGTAGGTAAAAAGTAGCCAGTTGTGACCTACAAGCTGAATGAAAGAACTAGCCAATGGAAACAACCCAGAAACAGTAATCACAGTGCAGTTAGCCAAACTGGGACAGGAAGGGCTTCAGAAGGGCTTATTATGCTCAAGGATGTAAAAAGGAGAACACGAACGAGTTCAATAAAGACACAATAAAAAGCAAAGCAGCTGAAATGAAAAACTCAATGGGCTAAACCAGTAGATTATTTATTATAAGAAAAATATGACCAGGAAATTTGAAGACAGGAATAGAAAGCATCTACTCTGAAATAATATAGGTTTCAGAGGCCTTCTGTGACAATATGGGATCTGTGTAACACTGATCAAGATCAAGTTTTAGGACTGGAGAGAAAAGGATAGAGAAAGAAGACACACTGGCCCCAAACTTTTCAATTTGATACAAATTATTAATCTACAAATCTAAGCTCAACAAACTCCAAGCAGTTCAACCCCCACCCCCACTGCCACACCACTGAAAGTTTTCTCTTTCTTTTTTTTGAGACAAGGTCTTGCTATGGAGCCTCAAACTAGTGGCTCTCGTGCCTTGACCTACCAAGTCCTGAGATGACAGGTGTATGCCACCTGATGGGCTGAAATTCATTCATTCATTCAGAAACTCTTTTTTATTTTTTGGCCAGTCCTGGGCCTTGGACTCAGGGCCTGAGCACTGTCCCTGGCTTCTTTTTGCTCCAGGCTAGCACTCTGCCACTTGAGCCACAGCGCCACTCCTGGCCATTTTCTGTATATGTGGTGCTGGGGAATCAAACCCAGGGCCTCATGTATACGAGGCAAGCACTCTTGCCACTAGGCCATATCCCCAGCCCCAGAAACTCTTTTTTAATAAAGAGACAAATCTTAAAAGCAGTCTGGAAATGAAAGACACATTGTACACATTGGCTCAAGTGGTAGAGCACTATCCTTGAGCTGAAGGGCTCAGAACAGTGCCCAGACCCAGACTTCTAACCCCACTACTAACAAAAAAAAAAAGAAAAAAGAAAAAAGAAAATATATTTAAAGAGGGAAAGAGGATTGTTCTAATACAAAAAAAAAAAAAGATATCAGAACAAAACACCAGTAACTCATGAAGACAAATGGAAAAATCCTTCATGAAGCATAAGTAACTCAGGCTAGTGTACTTGTCTGTAATCCCAGCTATACCTCCTAAGCCTTCTGGCTACTGCATACAGTTGTCCGTGGGGTAGATGTGTCTCATAACCAAGCTACGGTGCAAGGTCCGAGGAGCGGGAACAGGCTCAGTGCTAAGTGAGCATTCCAAAAACCTCTAGAAATTTGAGAGATGCCGAAACCAAAATAATAAAACTCTGAAAACAGGTTTAATATTTAAAATGTTTATGACACAGGCATCACTCCCTTTACAAGTGGACTTTTGTACAAAGTATTACTGTAAAATACTCTATCATGAGAAAAGGACATAGTATTCTATCAAATGCACCTACTCATTTTACATGGGGCATGTGAGTAAAGCAAAGAGCAGAAACTTGCAAACACTGCCCCGCTACACACAGAGGGTCTGGTCTCTGAAGGAGATCACATCAGACTGCTGTGGGAAAGATCACCAGGATTATTTCTCCACTTTGTACCACAGGAACAAATTTTCTTACCCACTAAATAAAACCAGCTTGTATCAGAAAGCAGTTTCTCCCAGCAGAGTGACCTGCCCACCTGTCATGCTGTCACTGCACCCTTTGCTTAGGTTGGCTGTATTTTTCCTGTTTCTATAACAGCTGTGTTGCTCACTTTAGTTTAAACCATCTTGGTAACATCTTGTGTCTAGCGGGCTAAAGGCAGGATGGAATAAACATATTTGGGTTGCACACAGAATTTGCATTATCTTCTAAAAACTGGAAATGACAAGCTATTTGTCTTCTAAATATGCACTTAAAGTAGCACAAGTGCAGCCCTTCTTGTGACGATGTCTTGTGGCCACAGGCCTCGGTGGCTTGCAGAAGTGTTTTTGGAGCATCACACGAAGCAGGCACTACCCTAGTTCTCCAGAGAAAACCACAGAGGGACACAGAGTCATATGTGGGTGGAAAGCTTCTTTTTTTCTTCAAACTGCTTGTCCACTGCCAAAGACAGGGCCTGAAGGAACCCCTCGATGGTGACGGTGGGTGCCTAGAAAGACACAGTCATTGTGGGGTGGTCCTGGGCTCAGTGAAGCTACCTGGCAGCCACCATCCCACCCATGTACAGACTGTGTGGAAGCTCAGATCCAATGTGTACCACACCAGTTCAGGATGCAGTTCAGGCCCACAGCAGGGATGTAAACCAAAACTGTTCTCTTCACAGAAAGCAAACGCTGATCTACACAACTCTCTTCTGTTCCAGAAGAACAGAAATGGCTGCCAAGGCAGTCAGGTGAGCAACAGGATCAGTCACCAACTCACTGGGGCGGTGGGGCCCCAGGTATTGCTACTTAATAACCAAGAACCACGAGATTCTGGTGTCCCGTGTCAAGTGGCTCCACTCATGCCCCATGGTCATCTGTTACCCTGGTGCTGAGCATCAGGCATCGCAGGGGCTGCCACTGGCTGGAAGACCACCAGGCAATGACCTAAGAGAACCATTTCAAGATACAGTGTGTATAATGTCAGCGTATCTGTTCTAACAGACACTCAAGAGGCCCCACTGGCCACTGCTAGGAAGGAGAGGACAGGTGGGAACCTCCAGGGTGGAAGGGGCCTGACCCTCTGAGGGCCCAGGACTGGACAGGAGGAGGTAGGACCTGAGGTCACTGGGGAGCAGGAGTATGACCAGAGCCAGGGCACTCAACACATGTGTGCATATGAGTGTATGTGGGGGCATGTCTGTGTGGTGGAGCCACTTGCTTCTGAGAACTCACTGCTCCAGGACCCTGAGGCACCAAGGCCTGTGGACAGTGCGTGCGAAAGCTGAGCATCCAGGAGGACGGCATGGGAGACTCACCTGGATATACAGCGCATGAGCCAGAAAAGGGAGCTTCCTCAGGACCCGGCCACTGAGTCCTTGGCTCTTCCTATAAAAGCAGCCACATTCAGGGACATAACTTTATACAGCAATATGCACATTTTAGGACTAATTTTCCTTGTTACCATGAAATCTGCTCCCAAAGACTGGCTGAGTGACCCAAAAGCACAAGTCTCTGAGCCCCTCCGACGAGGCTGGTTCCCTGACACCGGGCTCCAGCTCCAAGTGGGGCCTAGCTGGGCTCTCCAGATAGGTGGCAGGGTGTCACCAGGGAGCAGCCACCAGGAGAGTCCCCAAGTACACAGCAGGTTCACATCTCCAACTTTTTGTGATAGGCCCTGGGTGCTGTCCGAGCGTTTTTGCTCAAGGCTAGCGCTTTACCACCTGAGCCACAGCCCCACTTCTCAGTATTTGGTGTTTAATTGGAGGTAGGAGTCTAATGGATTTTCCTGCCCTGACTGGCTTTGAATCACATTCCTCAGATTTCCATCTCCTGAGTAGAGAGGATTAAAGGTGTGAGCCACTGGCACCAGCTATACATCTTCAACTTTTGCAGAAATATACTGTTTCTCTCATCTTCAATTTAAGTCTTTTTCAAAAGATGATCAAATCATAGGACCCTGCATTTTTTTTCGATCAAAACCTCCCATGCACTCTAATTGTTTAGAATTAAGTTCAAACTCTGGCCGGAGATTTGATTCTCCCCAGCAGGTCCTCAACCTTCCAGCTCCAAGCACTACCCACAGTCAGACCAACACTATGACCCACAGCCTCTCTAACGTCACTGTGTTTAGTCTCATTTTCCTGGGCTCTGCTCTTCACACTCCCTTTGCCACCAAGACCGTGCCCTTACTTCTTTCCATCAGTCTTTGCCTCTAGTGCACATGCCAGCTATTCTCATGCTCATGTGTTGAGGTGGCTGTGTGTTTACACATATGTATACACTTGCACATCCACCTCTGCACTGCGTTGAGAACTGACCTCCTTGGCCCTTCCGAGGAAACACTACCAGTTAACTCAGAAAATGTCTTTTCTCCAACAAAAACAAAACAAACACCTTTGACTCACACCTTGAAATTTCACTCAAAAGTAGGCTCAGCTTTGACACGTTGTTTTCAATGAAGCCAATCATCTCCAGTTCCCGGAGGGTCAACAGCTGCTGGCGGGGGTATATGATCTGGCACTGAGGGACAGATGCATAAGCAGTTACAGTACAATCCACGCAAGACAGGGAAGGAGACTTGCAACAGTACTTACAAGGTAGTACAATCAATCACACCCAACTTATGCAATCTGGTTAGCAAGTACTCTTCACTTAGTTCCCCCACACTTCAATGACACACATCCCTGCTTCTTCAAAAAAAGATACTGCAAATAATAAAACCAGGAGCAATCATTTGCCAAAATATTTCCTTGCTGCACTTCAGGCATTTCAGACTGGAGGTGTGCCAAACCTCAAAGGGTAAAGCTATAGCTTGGAGCCAAGACCTCGAAGGTTTATAAAGGGTCCTAGTATTTGTCTTCAGCTGCATCTAGGTTAGTTAGCAGAGTGACACAGACAAGAAGCTAGGTTCCAGGAGTTCTCCTCATAGACTCATCACCTAGAAGTCGGTTGTTTCATTTTGGGAATTGGTGGAGGTTCTGGATAATATTAAGCATCAGAGTCCTTCCCTTCGGAGTCACTAAGCTCCTGTGGTGGGCAGAGTGGGAGGGGGAACAGACCACCCACTCCAAGTGCCCAAGGCCCCATTGGTCCTGTGGGAGGGGAAACAGAGCACCCACTCCAAGTGCCCAAGGCCTCACTGGTTGGTCCTGTTGCACTTGTCTTCTAGCTCAGAGTCAGATAAGGGCCCAGATAACAGATTCTTCAAAGAGTAGGGCCCACTTACCAATGCCTTTTATGACTGAACAAATGTCCACTACAATGTTTAAATGTCTTAAGACATTCTGGGCTTCCAGAAAAGGTTTGCACCTCTACATCAATCCTCAGCTCATCCCCCAAGTTCAGTGCCTATGTCATCCTATGACTGAAGACATCAAAGGTGCTTTGATGGCCTCCAGTACAACCAGCTTCCTCACAGGACCTGCCTCATGCAAGGCTGTCCTCAGCAGAACTGTTTGCATTTCCTCAGGTTACACATACTCAAATCAAAGCCCCACAGATCTAGGACAGGGTGTCTGGGTAGGACAGTGTTGATCTGGGTATCCTCACGGGCCTCTGCCTAAACCAGCTCCTGTCCCCACACAAAGGGGGCTGTCACCCTTGGTGAGGAGTGAGGCCTCCATCCTGTGGTGTCAGACAGTGCTCAAGGGATACAGGGTCAATTGCACCCTGCTAGCTGTTGGCAGTGACTCTATCAGTTATCATTATCAGTGCCCACTTGATGGCCCGCTTGGTCACTACCCAGACTCCCTACTCTAGGTTCAAAGCACAAAACACTTGAAACATTAGAGGATGCCTAGGAATCACAACTTTCAGTCGGTGACAGTCCTGTCAACTATGAGTCAGATGATGCCCTGTGAACCACGCCCACCATTGTCCAGGTAAGGAAAGCTGGCCCAGCAAGCCAATTACACACTGTACACTGTGTCAAAAGAACAACAGTATTGAGTTGGTAGCCACAATTTAGGTCATTAGCTAAACCTGCCAGACTTTCAATGTTAAGGAAACAGTTAAGGCCTATGTTGAAGCACCTTACTCTACATTGAAACTCAATTATTTTAACTATGCCAATGAACTAAGAATATGTAAAAAAAAAAAAATCTAGGGATTAAGAAGGAAAGAAATAATAAAAGCACCTTCATTAGTTCTTCCAAACAAGAGAGGTAGATTTTGAAGATGGCTGCTGCAGAGGGTGGTCCAATGTACTGTTTGATGTCAGCTCTGTCCATAAAAGCCACGTCGATCTTCTCGGTGATGTTGGAAGTGGTCAGAATCACCACATTGGAATGCCTGTGGCAGCCACAAGGACTGTAGTTACTGTGTGCCTGAAGTTAAGTCACCCATGGCTCTGCCCAAGAATGAGGGGGACAGGCATGAGGACTGGCCGCCAGGCTCATGGTGAGAGAAAGGCACAGTAGCTTCCTTCCAATGACCATGGTCTGATAGAGCCATCTCTGACAGACCTGCATAGTCAATACGGAAGTTCCAGCCTGAGAAGGGCTCTTCTAGCTGTAGCACACTGTGTTGAGTAGACTATCTCCAGGGAAGAGACTGATTGCTGCTTTACTTCTAGAATGCTCTCCGAGACGCAGCCTAATTTACCCTCTATTTGTTCCCTTACCTCCTTCAACTTTGGCAAAGATCTCACTTTCGTGCAGCATCCCTGACCACTTTAACTACTGTATGTAGGCCCCCAACTAGGGCATGTTCTCAAAGCCAACTTAGAGCCACTGCGCAGCAAAGAGTTGGCAGTAGGGCCTAAGCTGTGTGGTTATCACACTTCTCCATCACCTCTCACATAAAAGTCTCATTGCCAATCCCCAAATTACCTCTTAATCTGATCGATTTGGGTCAACACGGCGTTGACAACACGGATTGCGTCGGATGGCTCAGCACCTGCTCTACAGGCATTGCGAGCAGCTGTGAGACTTTCTACCTGTGGAACGGAGCAACAGGTCAAAAAGGACAGCCTGGCAGGCAGTGAACCTTAATGCTTGGCGCTATCTGTGTGGAGAAAGGATCCTACAGTACAGAGAGCAGGACACAGCAGTAGGTCAGAGTAATGGGCAGGCAGAAGCATGAAGCAACTTGGGTACTAGCAATAAGAAGAGGTACCTCAGGCACAGTCTGACTACTTAGAAGTGCTCACCTCATCAATCAGCACAAACACCAGTGCTTCTTTATCATCAATCAAGTCATGGATCTTCTGGAACATCCTAGTTACCAGCTTGCCACTCTGGAACCAAAACAACTCTTTGAGCAGTGCCGACTTGTGTCAATGAGTTATGGGGCATGTGGGCATTGCTGGGACCTATTCTCTCTGGGTGCCCCATGAGACTATCTCTGCTGATATTCCCTCAGAAGGCTCCCTGGATCCAAGGAGCCAGGCCAGCACAGAGAGAGGTCAGTTCACTTCCTGTGCCAGAGCACTTGGACTTGAGTACCTATTTGCTTCTGCTCCGTGCTGTCAGTCACAGGTGGCTCCCATTTCTGGTAACCTGTGAACTCACAACCAGGAATGAGAGCATCATAGATGACAATCTGGAAACTGACCACGAGTTCTCCATACAGGTAACTGACCACGAGTTCTCCATACAGGTCCTCTGCCCATTGAGTGTGTCCTGCTTTGTTACCACCACAGGGACATGCTAACACTAGGTTCCCTGGGCACACAGCCTTAAGGATTGAAGACTACCCAATGTGACACTGTGCCTGTGGGGCTGTACAGAAGGGCAGTCATATGGGAATGGAAAACCTGCTGACTGTTACAGGCATAGAGAATGTCCCATCCCACCCAGCCTAAGGTTGGTGATAAGGTCAATGGGGTCTCTCAGGCTCCATGTGTCCAATAAGAAGTAGTTCTGAGTCCTTCTCTAATCCAAGTTAGCTCCATTGTTCACTTCCCATTTTACCTATTTCTCTAAGAAGCTTTTGTGAGTATTTGTCTAATATACAAGATACTGTCTTTTAAGCATATATGTAATGATGCCAACAAGTATTTAGTACTTACTTCTGAAAACCACTTAGAAAACAGGCTGTGGCTGTTTATTTCAACTAATTGGCCATACCGGTACCTAAGATGACAAGAACACAGGAAATACTTTACAACCAGCCCCATGAACCTCATGGCAGGAACCTGTGTTGCTTACCACAGCTCCCCGCACTGCCACATCCCAGCAACTGCCAACTCAGTCGTCAAGTAGCGGACAAAATTAAAAAAATATATGGTGCCCAGCTGTGTGCTACATAATTATGAAAAATGCAACAGTTGCAATCACTAGGCCTAGATTGATTACACAACTGAATTTTTCTATAACCTCATTTGAACAAAACAGTTGAAATTCTCACTTCAATCTACTTATAATAATTTATATTCCATGTTTAAAAAGAATTATTAATACTAATGTTGTAAACCTAACAAACTAGAAGCATCAAGAGATTTGGGGCCTTTCTTCCTCCTTCCACATAACCCTAAAGAGTGTGACGATACCTTTTTTCCCCCCTAAAGCAACCTCAGAGCACACCTGACCCCTGCTGGCTACTCAAGTCTACCTCTCAGGAGGGTAGCCCATACTCTACCCCACAAGCCAACAGGAGACAGGACTGAGGTGAGAAGCTAGCCAATGCCCAGGCCTCTAGTTTTCTGTCACAAGTCTACTGCAGAAGTACAGCATCACTGGCACTACATTTAAACAGAAAACATAAATCACACTTAACTGCTTTATAGCAACAGCTAACAGTAATATTAGGTTATAAGAGGAGTCTAGTAAGGGTAGGGTTAAATATGAAACAAAACTAACTATAAAACATTTTTAATATTTAATAGAAAAAGGAATAAAAATTGTTAAGTCACAAAATACACATTTCTAATTTTTTCTAATAAAAAGTTACATTTCTTATAAATTATATCTTTCCTCTTTGGTGCTTCAGGAAATTGTTTCAGGAGATCTTTAAAACACAGATGCAGGGCTGGGAACATGGCCTAGTGGCAAGAGTGCTTGCCTCGTATACATGAATCCCTGGGTTCGATTCCCCAGCACCACATATATAGAAAACGGCCAGAAATGGTGCTGTGACTCAAATGGCAAGAGTGCTAGCCTTGAGCAAAAAGAAGCCAGGGACAGTGCTCAGGCCCTGAGTTCAAGCCCCAGGACTGGCAAAAAACCAAAATGAAACAAAATAGAACCCAGATGCAGCTGGGCGCCAGTGGCTCACACATGTAATCCTAGCTCCTCAGGAGGGAGAGCTAAAGGTCATGGTTCAAAGACAGCCTGGGCAGGAAAGACTTTTATCTCCAATAAACTACCCAGAAAGAGCCAAAAGTGGCGCCGTGATTCCAGCAGTAGAGTGCTAGTCCTGAGCACAAAGAAGCTCAGGGACAGCACGCAGGCCCTGAGTCCAAGCCCTAAGGACCAGCAAAAATAAACAAACAAAACACACACACACACAAAAACCCAAGGATGCATCTCAATGTATAACAATAAGGACCAAATTGCCAAAAACAACAGAGTAAAACCAAAGTACTCTCCCTATGTAAAAGCATTTATAAGAAATCTCTGAAAAGAGACCAGCAACAGTCTATCACCAGCACCTCTTGCAGGGCTTACTCTTCATCTGACAGGTACCAGATTTACCTCCCTAGCTTGGACCAAGAGAAAACTAGACAACAATCAGTGAAAGACACTGGTAAGGGTGCTGCTCACAAGCAGCAGGAGGCACGTGATTCTGAGAAAGGGGACATGACTAAGCTCTAGTGCTGCTCTGGCTTTCAGTCCAGGCTTGGAAAGAACCCAGGAGAGCACCTATATCATACAAGTTATAGGTGCAGATGGGAGGGAAAAACGGGGAGAGAGAGAAGGGAGGAGTGACACTGTACAAAAAGAAATGTACTCTTTATTCTTCTTCCCCGCCCCTTCTCCCTTTTATTCCTGTCAGTTGTGGGCTTGAACACTGGGCCTGGGTGCTGTCCCTGAGCTCTTCAGCTCAAGGCTAGCGCTCTACCACTTGAGCCATGGCACCACTTCCAGTTTTCTGGTGGTTAATTGGATAAGAGTGTCACTGATTTTCCTGCCTGGGCTGGCTTTGAACGTAGATCCTCAGATCTCAGCCTCCTGAGTAGCTACGAGTATAGGCATGAGCCACTGGCATCCAGCCAAGAAATGTACTCTTTACCTGACTTATGAGACAGTAACCCCTCAGCACATCACCTTTATAATAACAATAAAAAAAATTAAAACGCCATCAAGAACTAGGGAAAAGCAAATCAACAGAAACAAAACATTCAAACTGCTCTTAGAATTTGCAATGACAGGCAAAAATACTAAAATCACTATTATCAACTTATTCAGGATTTTAAGGAGAACATGAGAGAAAGGAAGAGTATAAAACAAACCAAATAGAATCCTCAGAAAGGAAAGATGCATTGTAGAAATAAGGTTTTCACCAAATGGAATTAAAAACAGGTTAGACACTGCAGAAAATCAGTGAACTTGAAGATGAAGTGATGACATTGTTCAATACTAAATGGAGACTTTCTTTAAAAATCAGCAAAAAATGATATAAAGCACATCAGTGGCTTGTGGATACCATATAAAGCAGTTTAACACATCAATAAATGGCCCTTGAAGAAATTTTTTCCAAATGCGATGAAAATCTAAGTCCTGAATCTGAAAGAACTCAAGGAAAAGCAGTCAAGTTCACAAGATCTCAGCTTCTCTCATAAGAAAAATGACAGGTAGACAGAAAACACAGAAGGCTGTGGAGTACCCTCTGCCAAACAACCAGACATTGTAACGAACACCAACTCTTAAGTGTCCTTGTAATGTGCACCAGCACAGACAAGGTTGCTATACTAGGAGACCTGAAGCCTGTATGAGACTGAATCAAGCTGGAGACCATGCAGGAAACAGAGAATCAAGTGGCCTATAGCCCAGGCATGGTGACTGCAATTTAAAAAAATAGCTTTAAACTTATTTCATTTCTGTGGCTTTCCCTCCTCAGATCGCCAGTTTACCTGCTAGACAGTCGGATGGTCAGTTTCTGGGCCAGGGCCTTACACAGGGATGTCTTCCCAGTTCCTGGGGGACCTGTGGTAAGCAAAGCATACCCAGTTTTAAGCCAGCACTGCCACATTTTTTAAAATAGTAGCTATAATATTGACAGAACATAAAGGAAAAGAGTTACTAGAAATACTGCTATTAACTTACACTGGAAAGGTTATGAGCTATTGCCAAAAGTTTTAATGCCTTATCTCTTTCTTCCTCATTGGGATTCAACCTGTATCCAGCACACTGCTTCCTGACCAGATACCATTTTCAGTATGCTGGGCAAACACTGAACTTTCCTGTCTACATCCATCTTTGTCCTTACCCTTCCTCCATGAAATCTACTCATCAAGGCGCTTTTCTTGATAAATGATGTAGAGTGCCACTTCACTAGGACTGCAGCACCACCATCTTTCACTGCAGAAAACCCTAAGAGGGTTTACACACTGCACTAGATCAGAAAAGTGCTAATACAGTCTGGACCTAAGTGTCCCATAGAGGACTGTTCTCCAAAATGATGCTGTTGGGAGGTGGTAGGATCTTGACAGTGGGCCTACAGGAGGTTTTAGCATTGAGAGCATGGCCCTTGCAAGATACTGTGGGAACTATCTCTTCCTCTTTCTCCCTCCCAGCCATAAGATGAATAACTTTGCTCTGCCATGTGCTCCTGCCATAATGGATTGCCTCACCATGGCCCAAACAGTAGGCAGTGATCATGGACTTCAAGCTAAAATAAAACTTTTTTTTTTGCTAAGATGATCATTCAGTTGTTTGTTATGATAATGGAAGCTGACAGAGCAGTCACTCCATCTAAGTCTCTTTGTCCTGTGAATACACTGAGGTGCGCAGGGTTGGAAGGAAGAATGTCCCAGCACAATATGGAGACACATCCAACTAGGTGTTCTAACGCTTTGCCACGAGTGAAAGGAGAAAGCAGTTTACTAACTAAAACACTGACTGCCTTCTAACTGGGATGGTATGCTGGTGATGGCTGCCACTTACAAGACATTTGTTAAAATGATCATGGGCAACATATATTTTTTAAAATTGGTGGTGAAGATATTTTTGCTCTGGGTTTGTTTTGTGTGTCTTTTTTGGGGGGTGGGATAGGAGGGAGCACAGAAATGGAGGAAGGGTGAACAAATATAGTCATGGCTTTCAGTATACACTATGTGGAAAATGAACTATGTAACTTCTGGCAGGTATGGAAGGAGAAAACTGAGGAAAAGCAAAGAAGGGGTAACATTGTCTAAAAAGAATTGTACTCATTACCTGACCTATAAACTGGTAACCCTTTTGTACAACATCTTAATAACACAACTGTATTAAAAAATAAAAAGATCATGGGATTTCATACAATCTTAGCTGACATAAAGAGGCTAATTTAATTTACTCTGGCTCCTTCCTTGCTATAATTTTGTACTCCCTTGTCTGCCATCAATTTATTTTTCTCGTCACTGAAATTGAAGGAACAAAAAAAAGCACCAAAACCCTATTATAAAATGGAGGGTGAGCAAATGCAGTCTTTGTACTCAAAGTACACTATATAAAAATTAAATTACATTAACTGAGGGTAGGGATAGAAAGAGGGAGAATGATGGAAGGGTGATATTCCTCAAGATGTACTGTACTCACAACCTGACTTCTGGAACTGACACCCCTTTGTACAACTATTTACTAAATGTAATTTATTAAATGTCTTTTGCAAACTACTCTCACAAAGTAAAGTTCTAAGAATATCTAAAAGTAAGAGATAGTTTTTAGTGTAAGGAATTACAACCAGTTGGGAGAAATAAGGCAGTTAATGTAAAAAAAAAGAAGTCATAAGGCAGTGATCAGCTACCATGAAGACTTGGGTAAGATGTCTACGCCCCAGAGGAACATTATGAGGCTCTTTAAGAAAACAAAGAGCTGCAACCATGCAGAAGGACAGAGTTACAGGTAAAAGCCGGGTCTCTGTGGTTCATCTTGTCACATGAGCACAGCACATCTCACCATGCAGAAGCACCACTCGATTCCAGGTGATTAGATTGCTGTCAACATTCTTCTCTGAGAACAGTAAGGTGGTCATCACATAATCAAGGAGCTTATACAAAAAAGCAAAAACAAAAGAACAAATCAAGGTACCACTAAGGCAAAAATTCCCAATAAGTATGCTGTTAGGACTTGTTTCTAGATAAGGAGCAAGGACAGTGTGGCTACCTCTGAGGGGTATGTCACCTCTAAACAGTTAGTGATCATCTCCTGTTACAGCCTTCCAATCTAGAAGGTATTTCAAAAAGGTAAGAGGGTAAATGGTTGTGACTTAAAAAAACAAGAGGAGAAACAAACTAATCACTTCTACTTTAAGGGTCAGCACTAAACCAGTGGCTAAGGCACTTCTTCTAGGGCAAGCTTCCCATGGGAACCGCAAAGTAGGCACAAAGGCACCTGCTAGGAGTCTTGGCAGCCACCCTTCAGGCACAGAAAGCCCCCCAAGGGAGTCAGATACACCTGTCTTCACCTGACTGTGTACCTCTACTCCTTCTGTCTCCTCCAGGAAAACAAGCTTCTCTCACCATTTATTCTTACCCTTCCTCCCTCAAGGAATTGCCCAGAGACCATCCCCATGCTGGGGCCCTGCAGACAAATATTCAGGACATGCTGTTGGTAGCTCTGAATGTTGTGGAGCAGTGGGACAGCCAATCTCCAAACACTGGGGCATTATGAGAAAAAGCACAAAAACTTACATGTGATTTGACTTCCACATCATATACTAGGCTATCCCAAAGCCCATGGAATTCAGCTGTGAGAGAGAATGAACCAAAACCTTAATTTTAGGAAGCAAGCACACACCCGGTCAATTATGTTTATGTCCAATGCCTTCCCCTGCTCCATTGCTTCAGGTTGAGAGTCTAACAGAAAGTTCAGTTTTTTCCAATTTCAATTTTTTTCTTAAAATTAGAGATATAAAATAAATGCCAGTCATGAAGCTCTTGACAGATAAAGTGAGGCGAATGATTTATTTTATGACTTGTTATCATGTAGTCATCTTTTGTGGACTAGTGCTTTACCAGTAGTTCTCACATGACAGGCTGCTAGAACTCAGCAGCAAAGCTCCCAGAGGAGAGAGTAAGAAGGAAAAGGCCAGCAAGGAGGACCACACAGGCAGAGCAACATTCTCAGTTTGCTGCTGAAGTGCCTGTCTTATGCTAGGACCTCTACTTTCTTCTGCAATTACATACTCTGGATCTGGAATGACCCAAGGCCACATGTTAAAGGTCTTGTCTTCAGCTTGGTGGTGTTGGGAGATGCTATCATATTTAATGAGGAGCCTAGTATGTGTATGGGGGTAGGAGTGTCTGAGGTCACCGTGGGGAGTGCTCTTGAGGGAAATACTAGGCCATGCGTCTCTTGATCTCCATGTACATGAACATGAGATGAACAGTCCTACTTGGCCAGGCATTCTCATACCATGACACTCTGCCCTGCCATAAAATAGGGGCCAATCAGGCACAGGCTAAAGAAAACCTGTAAAACTAAGAGCCAAAAATAAACCTTCTCCTTATAAGCTAATTACCTTAAGTAACTGTTACAGTAATAGAAAGCTAACACAGTGGTATGTTTTTCCATGTACTAAAACATCCTAAAGTCATATAATACAATTTCCTCAATGAACCAAAAGGACACCACAGGCACATGCAATCCTCTGACTTCAGCCTATTTGAATAGACCCCACACCATGACTAGCACCGTGTACCTGCAGGCAGAACCCAGTGATTTGCTGCAATTATATTTTCTGTTTCTTCCTCCAAATTTTCACTGATGGGGCCATCTTCATTCAACTGGAATATGTGAAGTGCAACAGTGCATGCATTCAAATCAATGGGCTGTCAATGAGAAGGCAAAGTCAAATAAAGCTACACAATTCAAATGCCACCCCTTTTAAAATTGGCTCTACAAATTAGATGCTAAGGTCTAAAAATATGCTAAATACAAAGCACATTAAAAATAAGTTTTCAGAATAAATGCAGTCTTTTATTTCAGATTTAGTTCTTCCTAAGATGTTTATCCATCCCTCCTCCTTTGGACTCTTATTTCTATTAAAAAAGAAAACCATAGCAAATAAACAAATGCTTACTGAGAAAAGACATAATGAAAAGACCTGACAAAGACAGACCTAAGTCCAAATTTAAGATGTCAGTATTCAAAAATACACTCATTCAAGCTTAACTAGGCACTGAGGTTTTTTATGTATAGTTTCTGTCTTTTGACTGGTTTCCATCTGTAATGGTCTACTGTGTTTTACATGGGTTGGGGTACATGATACACATGCAACATGACTGCCCGTCAATCCTGCTCACGCAGTTGAGGCAGCAGAAGTACTGTCAGGTATATACACTGGGACTCAATGCATGTTCCCTTTCCATAGCTGGGAAGCTGCACATTATCTTCCCATAGGACTAGGAGGAAGGCTGAGGGCTTCCTTCTGAACAGAAACTACATATACATGTCATTTGGAACTATCCTATGGAGAATGTTTCTATCTTGCCCCTCACTTACTAATTTGACCACCTACATCTCTATGGCTCATCTGTTTTCTTTTATATGCTGTATAGTAATCTAATAGGACACTGCTTACTCTGCTGCCTGACCACTGGCAGCTAATTCAAGTTGGCTCCTATTTTCACGTGACAAGTCCTCACCTTTCGTTTTCTGAGTGCTTTATAACTTTCCAGTACTACAACACTGACTCACATTTTCTTTATCCAGTCATCAGTTATAGGGTTACAAATGGGAGTGGGGAGGGCAAATAGAGATGGCGAAGGAGACTGAAAATGTTTCAAGTCTTTCTTATGCATGTAGGAAAATACAAAACAATGAAATCTACTGTAACTGTTTTAAGAAAGGAAAAGATAAATTTTATCAGGAGGTACTATGCATGTATGGAAGTGTCATAATGAAATCCCTCTTATGCAACCAATATATGCTAATAAAACATGAAAAGAAATAAATAGTATATTGGGAGATAGTGAAGGAAGGGGTGACATTGTCCAAAAAGAAATGTACTCATTATCTGACTTATAAAACTGTAACCCCTCTGTGTATCACCTTTTGTAATATAATTTTAAAAAGCAGGATATACAGTATCTCATAATTTACATTCCAAATGTCCAGGCTTTAACTGCAAAGTAACAATATGAGAAAAGACAAGAAATTGAGCAGATACCAATGCTAGGAGGAATCAATATACTTCCCAAGAGACGACAGCTACTATATATAATTTTACACGATGTGTCTGCTGTCATACACCTGTGGCATTTATTCTTCAAAATTATTTTTATTTTGTACTAGCCAATCTTGTTCTTTGCATTTTCAAGCTTAATCTTCCACTTTAGTGCCTATTTCCTGTTCAAATAACTGTTGTTTCTTTCTTGTGATTAGATCCTGAGTTTCCGGGGGCGGGGGGGAGGGAAATATATATATATATATATATATATAAACATATATATACATACATACATTGCCCCTAGAAGTGTTTGACATCCTTACAACGTGCCAGACGGTGGTTATGGCTCCCTTTAAGTTGATGCAAAAAGATATACAGGAATGAGAGAAATTGCAATTGAGCTGGTGGTTGATAAGGAGACATTTGTTTTATTACAGTGACTGAATCAGCAATTAAGGAAAGAACTTTATATTGAGATAATACTTAACTAGTTGATTCCTTAATTTAAGTAAAAATATTCAAGTGAAGGACACTGAGTATTTTTTCTGGATAGATTGTTTCCTTCACCATGATCTAGTTTGAAGACCAAGTGCTACAGTAAAGATGACAAAGTAGACTGGTAGACTGAAGAATGCTAAAAAAAAGTTTTCTATCAGGGCCTTTTCCCATGTATTGGGGACTTTTCTATGTCATTAAGTAGAAATTACTTATTTTTTAATGACTACT
This sequence comes from Perognathus longimembris pacificus, assembly GCF_023159225.1. Lineage (NCBI taxonomy): Eukaryota > Metazoa > Chordata > Mammalia > Rodentia > Heteromyidae > Perognathus > Perognathus longimembris. The sequence goes on along the minus strand of NC_063179.1, from coordinate 480,827 downwards.
TCATATTTGGTGCACGTTATCAGATTTGCTTTGCCAATGTGATTGGTCAGGTTAAAATATTTCAGAGTGTTGGCAATCAACAATATGCAGGCTGCATATTGTTACTAATCAGGGCACTTGATAAGGCATGCTTATAAAAATTCTAGCTATTCAGGAGGTGAAGACTGGGAAGACCACCAGTCCAGTCCAGGCTTCAGAGGAGGTAGTTAGCTAGACTGCCATCTCCACCAGATGTGGATAAGCCGGATGTGGTGGTATAACTATGATCTCAGTTATGTGGGAGGCACAAGTAGGGTGTGGTTGATGCTGGCCCTGGGTAAAAACACAAAAACTAAAGCAATAAAGGGGGCATGGCCCACCCAACTGGTGTAGCTCTAGCACGGCAAGCACAAGGACTTGAGTTCAAACCCCAGTGCCCCAAACATTTGTTGTCCATATATATACAGAACTGCTTCATTATCAGTTTAGACAAATTTCATAGGTTAGCCTGTATGTAGTCTAAGAGATCATTAAAACTTTTCCTGGACAGCCCCAGTGCCCTCCAACTAGGCTGTGCTGTCTTTCCCATCAAGTCTGGAAAACTTGTCCTTTGCCTTCAGGAAAGGACAGTAGCTTCAGATCTTAGAATGGATAAAACCTCAGAGGTTTAACATGAATGACAAGGTTTGTATGTATTGCTTGCAAAATTTTAGGGCCAAGCGTGTTGTCCCCAAAACAGTAATTTTACTTGTTTTGCACTCTACAACTTAGCTCCATCTATAGCCTTCAAAATGAATTCTTTATTGTAAGGTCCTCTCCCCAAGGGCTCCAAGCAGATGCCCCCCCTATCCCCAACCTGGTTAAGTCTCCACCCAGTTACCTGGGTAACTCGCATACCCAGAGGCAGTTACTTCCCCCTTCCCTGAAGTCACATCCTAATCCACCTGGCCACACCTCCCCATCCCTGCCCTACAAAAGGCATCCCACAGGGGTGGCTTGCTCATTGGCCTCAAGTACCTTGAACTTGGGAGCAGGTCAGCAGAATAAACCTTTTCTTGGGCCTGAATACCACATGGTGTTCTCCTTTACCGACTACTTTAAAAAAACCTAACATTTATAGGGTATGAATTATATAGTGCTCATTGATGTTCTTCCATACAGGCAGACTTCCAAGTGTTTTTATACTAGGGACAAACCATATGCAGGACACAATTAAAAAGAACATTTCATAAGGCTTCATAAACCTACCTCATTTCAACAATTACCACACACCTTACAATCCTGACCCATTCAATAGGAGCACTCCATGAAAGTATTCTTGCTAAATGACAGTAGAGATGTGTCCTTAGGCCTTGTCTAAACAGTCCACTATAGCCCCACATTCCAATTCTCGGTTTCTAATCTGTCCTCATTCTGTCTAAAGCATACAGACATGAAGACTATACTTTAGACATTTGGCTATAAGGTAAATAGCTAGAGGTTATGTAGTACCCAAACTAAACCAAATAATCAGCAATCAAAGGAGCAATAGATATTCCCAATACTTTGTACACAGCTGTGTGAACAAGAAAATTACCTGAAGATCTTTAGCTTTTAATTCTGTGTCAACAATAGATACAGACTGTACATTTCTGGTCAGAAAAGGATCATCAAACTCAGACCATGTGTAATCTCCAAATACAATATTATGCCTGTTGAGAAGCTTCCGTACATTTAGCTTTATATCTTCTTTTTTTGCAGTGCTAAGAAAACAAAATGTGCATAGAAGATCATGGTTAAAAATTTTACCCAGAGGTTTGCTGTTCAAGGTCAGGCCTGGGTAGGCAAGTTCACTATACTCCATTTCCAAAATAAACAGCAAAAAGGCAGAGCTGGAAGTGTGACTCAAAAGGAGCACCAGCCAAGCAAGCAAGCAGTGCAAGCAGGATGCCCAAGTCCCAAATGCCAGAGGGGACTCGGGAGCAAGAGAAAGGCTGGCAGGGTAACTAACGCTAGCTACCCAGTCCCAAGAAGCCACGCTCAACTCCCCATTGTTAAGTGACACTGTTCCCGGTTTCTTCTTACTCTGAAGATCAATTTGCCTTCTGGACATCAAACAAAGATACAGTATCTCAACACTCTAAACCTGCGGTTCAGGCTGAGAAAACTGGCGCTGTGCAGCGGCCAACGTTACCCATCAGTTAGCCAAGTCTCTCAGCACCTCTTCGGACCCCAGCGCTGGCCAGCAAGGGCCTCGGCCCGTGCCTCAGATCCGGAAGGACCGGCTGTCCCTGAGGACCTACTACACACCAGCCTCGGTCGGGTCCGGTGTGGAAAGACGGAGCGAGGCCCGTCAGGCAGGTGGAGCGGCGTCCAGAGGGCGGGGCCGTGCACCGTGAGGCCGGGCCCCGGCCGCCCCGCCGCCCCCGCCGCCCCGGGCCGCCCCCGGCCCCGCCGCCCCCCGCCCGCCGCGCCGCCCCCGGCCCCGCCGCCCACCTGCCGCCGCGCTGCAGCACCTCCACGTGGACTGCGGGAGACTCCGCCACGCAGGGGAGGGCCTGCTTCAAGTCCCCGACCGCCTCGTCCATGGCGCCGCTGCAGGGAGCTGAGGGGATACGGCCGGAGTAAGGCTGCCCCCTCCCCGCCCCGGCGCCACCACAGCCGCCTCCCCCGCCGCCTCCCGGGCCCCCGCCGCCTCTCGGGCTCCGCAGCCCCGTCCCCACCACTCGCCACGCCCGGGCGCGCTTCGAATCTGCCGCGCGCGGCTGGCCGACCTCTGACCCGGAAGCGCTCCGCGGCCGCAGGGCCACTTCCGGCGGGCCTCAGGCGGCCGCGCTTCCGCGAATCCGCCGCCGCCGCCATGGGCAAGAAGCATAAAAAGCACAAGGCCGAGTGGCGCTCGTCCTACGAAGGTGCGTCGTCCGGGACCGGGGCCGCGCTGAGGGGCGGGGAGAGCGGGCACCGGGCCGAGGGGCGGGGAGAGCGCACACCGGGCCGAGGGGCGGGGAGAGCGGACCCCGGGCCGAGGGGCGGGGAGAGCGGACCCCGGGCCGAGGGGCGGGGAGAGCGGACACCGGGCCGAGGGGCGGGGAGAGCGGACACCGGGCCGAGGGGCGGGGAGAGCGGACCCCGGGCCGAGGGGCGGGGAGAGCGCACACCGGGCCGAGGGGCGGGGAGAGGGGACACCGGGCCGAGGGGCGGGGAGAGCGGGCACCGGGCCGAGGGGCGGGGAGAGCGCGCACCGGGCCGAGGGGCGGGGAGAGCGGACACCGGGCCGAGGGGCGGGGAGAGCGGACACCGGGCCGAGGGGCGGGGAGAGCGCACACCGGGCCGAGGGGCGGGGAGAGCGCACACCGGGCCGAGGGGCGGGGAGAGCGGACACCGGGCCGAGGGGCGGGGAGAGCGGACACCGGGCCGAGGGGCGGGGAGAGCGGGCACCGGGCCGAGGGGCGGGGAGAGCGCGCACCGGGCCGAGGGGCGGGGAGAGCGGACACCGGGCCGAGGGGCGGGGAGAGCGGACACCGGGCCGAGGGGCGGGGAGAGCGGGCACCGGGCCGAGGGGCGGGGAGAGCGCGCACCGGGCCGAGGGGCGGGGAGAGCGCTCACCGGGCCGAGGGGCGGGAAGAGGGGACACCGGGCCGAGGGGCGGGGAGAGCGGACACCGGGCCGAGGGGCAGGGAGAGGGGACACCGGGCCGAGGGGGCGGAGCCCTGGGAGAGGGGACACCGAAGCCGGGCTGAGGGACTGGGGTCCCGGGAGAAGTGACCCAGAGGCCGGCCTGAGGGGTGGGGAGAGGGGCCACTGAGGGGGCCGGGTTCTAGAAGAGGTCTCCTGGAGGGGAGGAGTGGCACCTGACTGAGCTGATGGAGGGAAGCTGGGAGCCAGCTCACAGGGCTATTCCCGTGGGTTCCCTCCTTGCCTGCCCTGCCTGGGTCCTGTCTTCCTGCTATCAGGTCCAGGAGGACTTGCAGCTGGAATCAAAGGAGGGTCGTTGGAGGGGTGATGGGGTCCTGGGAGGGAGGGCCAAGAACAACTTTGGTACCCAGGTGAGGATGATGTCTTTGGAAGGAGGGGGACAGAATGGGAGGACCTGGCAATCCTATGTCTCATCTTTTCAGGCTTTAGGGGCTCCCTGTTGAGCATCTGTGCTAAGGTCAGTCCCACAAGCTTAGGTCTGGGTTTGTCCTGTGAGATTGTCATGGGGGACCAACAGTCCACCTGCAAGTAGTTGGCTTAAGTAAGGGCTCACCCGCGGTTTGTGTGTAGATTATGCAGACACACCACTTGAGAAGCCTCTGAAGCTGGTACTGAAGGTGGGCGGAAGCGAAGTGACTGAGCTCTCAGGGTCTGGCCACGACTCCAGCTACTACGATGACAGGTCAGACCATGAGCGGGAAAGACACAGAGAAAAGAAAAAGAAAAAGAAAAAGAAGTCTGAGAAGGAAAAGCATCTCGATGATGAGGAAAGGAGAAAGCGGAAGGTAAGGAGTGCTGTGGCCAGTGAGCCCTCAGACCATGACTGTGAGCCTTAGGAAAGCTAGGGCCAGTTGTATAGTTCTGGGATCTTCCGGCATCCCTCCTTAGCTGACCCTTGTTGTAAGTCTTGCTGAATTCCCCGAGAAAGTACTTCCCTTTGGACATGACAAAAGTATGCAGCTTTTGCAGCATTGGCCTATGTGAGCCATCACCTTTTGTCCTCTGACCCTCACAGGAAGAGAAGAGGAGGAAGCGGGAGAAGGAACACTGCGACTCAGAGGGAGAGGCTGATGCCTTTGACCCAGGGAAGAAAGTGGAAGTGGAGCCACCCCCAGATCGGCCAGTGCGAGCATGCCGGACACAGCCAGGCAAGACCTTGCCCCTTAAATATCCCAATCAGCACATTGTCTGACCTGTGGTGGCACTACAGTCTCATTTTTGAGGGCTGACACTTTCTCAGGGTCTCTGGTAGTATCCCCTGGACTTGAGGTTTCTGCCTCCCCTCAAGCAGGGGTTATCCAGTTACAAAGATTTTCTATAATTCATAAAGAGTGGTTTAAATGCTCTTTAAGACTATGAAAAAGGAACAAAACAACACATGCTAGAGAGACCAATGAAACAAGGCCTGTATCATCTAAACTGTATTCCTAGCTTCAGTTTGCCAATTTTTGGTCTAGAAATTTGGGGTTATCTGCCTATTCCAAATAGAATACCCTGAGGTCAGTGGTCTTGTAGTAACCAATCAGAGACAGGTATACCAGTGGAAACTCAGATAGTTCTCTTTGGAAGAAGAGACTGCCAGGTTCACGTGGGAGGCCTGGACTCACCTAAAGTGACCCACCTACTACGGGCTGCAGTGAAGGAAGCTGGAAGTCTTCAGTGTATTTTCATCCTGGACAGTGCCTGCCAGGAATGGCCTTTCAATGGTTTTGTCTTTTGGATTTACTGGCCCTGGTTTCTGCATAGGATTCTATTCCTGGGGCTTTGCACTTGGGTAAGTGTGTCTCCTTATGACATGCAGCATCCTGTGGCTTGCAGATGACTGAGATAACTGAGTAGTGTGACTTTGAACTTCAGAAAAGAGGAGAAAGAGAAATTAGTGTTGGAATTAGTTATTCAGGTCATCATGAACCACACAATAGAGAGTTCCAGAATTCCCATGCCCTTTTAGTCTCTATGGCCATTTTTCTTTTCAGGATTTCTTCTATTGATGGAAACTACCTCCCATTTACAAGGGTCAGCTAATGGTATTACTGTATGTTGCAGTCCTTGTGAGGTGGGACTAGACCTTGCCTGGAGTAGCTCACTGTCCAATGTAGCTCACCGCTGCCATGTAGCTCACTGTCCAGTGTAACTCCCTACTGTGCTGTAGCTCACTGCTGTGGGAAGCCATGGTAGTTTCTGGGAATGTTGCTGATTATATCAGGGCAGACAGTGAACAGAGGGGTCTACAAGGTGGCATCATTGCAAGTATTGGTTAGCCTTATCTATATATTGTGTTCTGTATACCCAGCACAGCCCCAGTGACCTCAGGAGTTAATTTTGGGTGATCAGTCAGGAAGGCCCTGTTGGCCAACTGTAGATCAGAAATGCAGTTGACAAATAGCCCTTTAAGTCCCTCTGGGCTGCATGTGTTTGTCCCTGGTTTGCAGAGGAGAACCAGAGGTTGAAGAATTTCTGGTGAAAAAATAATCAGGAAATCCAGGACTAGCTCTGCCATACCTTCATTTCCTCCTGTCTTGTCTAAAACATGTGGTGAACTTTTGGGGTCTTGAGATGGTGAGCTGATAGGAACCAGAGACAGTTGTTACTTGAGCTTTAAAGGCTTGTCCAAACAGATGGCATTGGAGCTTTCAGAGGAAAAGAACTGATCTTTCCATTTGGAGTTATGTTCTTTTCTTTTTAACTGGCAGCTGAGAATGAGAGCACACCCATGCAGCAGCTCCTGCAGCACTTCCTGCGCCAGCTCCAGAGGTAACTCAATCCCTATCTTCCTCTAGGAGTCTAAACTTCACGACCTGTGCACATACCCACCTCCTCCAGGTGTCTAAACCCCATGTCTTCCAACTATTCACACACCCACCTCCTCCAGGTATCTGAACCCTGTGTCCTTCACCTGTGTGCACACCCACCTCCTCCAGAAGTCTTAACCCTGTGTCCTCTACCTGTGCACACACCCATCTCCTCCAGGTGTCTAAACCCCATGTCCTCCACCTGTGTACATACCCACCTCCTCCAGGTGTCTGAACCCTAAGTATCCCCCAACTTACGACACAGGCACCCACCTCTGTAGACATTCCCAGCCCTTCTAGGGGTGGGCAAACTGCAGGTGAAAGGCAGAGCTTCAGTGCCGTAGTGCAGCTGGACCAGGACTCCTACTTTGTCTGCTCTGAATGTGTTCACATAGGATAGTGGTGGAGCATCAGAGAGTGTTGGACTTTCATGTCAGGGATGGAGCTGGGGTGCTGGTTGTAGCATAATTTTTTATTGTCTTCAAAATTTCTATTACAAATTTAAAATGCATAAGATTTATAATTTTTTGTGTGATATGGAGGATTGAACCCAGTGCTTCAGACTTACAAGGTAAGTACACTGCGACTTGGAGCTGCACTCCCAAATCTTTTATTTTTCTTCTGTTTTTGAGATAGAATCCAACTGTGGGGCTGTCCTGAAATCAAGATCCTGCCTCTTAAGTATCTGAGATATAAGTGTACACTACCATGTTTGTCTTATTTTTCACTTTTGTAGGGAGAAGGGGGAGATGAGGAATACTGGGGTTTGAACTCAGTGCCTAGACGCTTAGCTTTTTCACTCAAGGTAGTGCTCTACCACTTTAGCCACAGTTCCACTTCCAGTTTTTTATCAGTCAATTGGAGATAAAAGTCTCACAGACTTTTCTGCTTGGTCTGGCTTTGACTGTTATCCTCACATCTCAGCCTCCTGAGTAGCTAAAGATTGAGCCACCAGTGCCCAACTGGTTTTTATTTTAAAGAAGAAAATATGCAGCTGTACACAGTAGTTTATGCCTGTAACCTTAGCCACTTGGGAGGCAGAGATAAGGAAAATCAAGGTTCAAGGCCAGCCCTAGCAACAAGTTAATGAGATCCTATCACTGTAACTGAGTATGGTGCTGGCACTTCGACCCCAGCTGGGGTGGGATCCTTCTGACTGGAGGGTAAAGATAGGAGAGTTGTAGTTTAAGGATCACCCTGGGCAAAAAGACAAAACCCTGGATGAAAAACTAGTGGGAGAAAGGAATGGGGCTAACTAAAGTGTTAGAATGCCCACCTAGCAAGTGCAGGGCTCTGAGTTCAGACCCCAAGTACTGCCACCAAAAAAAAAGAAAAAAAGCAGAGTTTAAAGCTGGTTAGTTATATGAAATTTTTACTGTAAAGAATTTGTATCAGGGCTGGGACTATGGCCTAAAGTGATAAAGTGCTCATCTTGTATACATGACGCCCTGGGTTCGATTCCTCAGTACCACATGTATAGAAAATAAATGGAAGTGGCTCTGTGGCTCAAGTGGCAGAGTGCTAGCCTTGAGCAAAAAGAAGCCAGGGACAGTGCTCAGGCCCTGAGTTCAAGCTATGACTGGCAAAAAACCAAAACCAAATAAGAATTTGTATCAGGGGCTGGGAATATGGCCTAGTGGTAGAGTGCTTGCCTTGTATACATAAAGCCCTGGGTTCAATTCCCCAGCACCACAGGCCCTGAGGCAAGCTCCAGGGATGGCCAAAAAACCCCAAAACAAAACAAAACAAAAACAAAGAATTTGTATCACTTAGAAATCTAGATGTTTTTTAGAATCTTTCCACTTCAAAAATGTTTTTGCTTTCAGAAAAGATCCTCATGGGTTTTTTGCCTTTCCTGTCACCGATGCGATTGCTCCTGGGTATTCAATGATAATAAAACACCCAATGGACTTTGGCACAATGAAGGACAAGATTGTAGCCAATGAATACAAGTCAGTGACAGAATTTAAGGTAACTCTGTTTTATTTTTCTGAAATAATTGTTGCAAATCTGTGTGTGTGTGTGTGTGTGTGTGTGTGTGTGTCTGTCTGTCTGTCTGTCTGTCTGGTAAACACTGTTCACTTGGGGTTATTTCCACTTGCAAGCATCCTTGGAAGATGATTTTGTGTTTGGGCAGTGATTCACAAAACAGTGTGAGATGGGTTGGTTGTCCCTAGTTATGATAGTATTTTGTGTCTAGAAGCTAGACTATATGATTTGTTCTATTATAAATGTACAAATGTGGGTTTTTTTCTTTTTTTTTTTTAATGTACCAGTTTTGGAACTTGGATTCAGGACCTTTTGCATTCTTGTATGGCTTTTTCAGCTAATAGCTACAATGTTCTACCACTTAAGTCACAACTCCCATTTCCAGCTTTTTGAGGATTAATTGGACCTAAGAATCTCTTGGATTTATCAGCCTGGACTGGCTTTGAACTGCGATCCTCAGATCTTAGCCTCCTGACTAAATAGGCTTACAGAAGTGAGCCACTGGTGCCCACCTTGTTTTTCCCTTTTTGAAGTATCTGTGTAGGCAAAGAAAGAACTTGTTCTTTCAGGCAATGATGTGTCCTGCCTTGAGAATGGATATCAAAGAATGTCCATGGTTTTCCTAGTGTTCAGTTGGGTCTTGATATTTAATGTTGTTATCTCTCCTTGAGCATTTTGCTCTCTGCTTCTTGGTTCTGGCTGTATGAGATACGAACAGGGGAGACACTGAAATAATGCTTGCCAACACTGGCATTAGTGTGTAAGGAGCATCAGACTGCTTTCTTCAGGTGTGTGAACAGGGGAGACACTGAAATAATGCTTGCCAACACTGGCATTAGTGTGTAAGGAGCATCAGGCTGCTTTCTTCAGGTGTGTGAACAGGGGAGACACTGAAATAATGCTTGCTAACACTGGCATTAGTGTGTAAGGAGCATCAGGCTGCTTTCTTCAGGTGTGTGACTGGTAAAGCTTAACTTTTCTATTCTTATTCACTGACTCAAAACCATATCAAAGGAGAAACAGTGGCACTTCTTAGTAGGGACTTGGTAAGGCCATAATTTTGTTTTCTAATTCATACCCCACTCCTCTCCGGTCCAAGCTGTGGGCCCCCCATGGGCCCTCTCCAAGCAATGGAGTTATGAGATAAATAGTGTCCACACCACCACATACACAACTAGAGAGGGACATACTCCCTAGGCTTGGCCCTGGCCAGGGTGCTGGCCCAGTGCTGGTGGATGTGTATTGCAGCATGCTTTCAAAGCAGGGCTGACTTCAGTCACACACAGCTCATCTAGGGGTGTGTGTGCAGAGGAATTGGGTAGGATATTACAATATTAACTTTCAAAATAATTTACTTTTGCTATAAATTCTTCAGTAAGGCTGTCTTCATTTGAGAGAGAATCTTTTTCTAACTCACAAAGACAACTATTTACAAACAGAATTTTCAGTTCTCTTCTGTGAAAAAAAGACCGCTACAGGCCTACCCTTACTTAAAAGAAGCAGACATATTGCACAAAAGACATTTATCTTAGTTCCTTCCAAAGAGAGGGATGAGACTGAAGGAAAGAGGGAAGCACAGAATGTATACATTTCTCCTAATAAGTGAGTGTATTACATTCAAAAGAAAGTTAGAGACTGACCAACTCTTCACTGGAAAGCTTTTCATGTAAGTAAAGACCTATGAACAATTATGAAAATATCCCTGAGTTCTTTTTTTTTTTTGCCAGTCCTGGGCCTTGGACTCAGGGTCTGAGCACTGTCCCTGGCTTCTTTTTGCTCAAGGCTAGCACTCTGCCACTTGAGCCACAGCGCCCCTTCTGGCTGTTTTCCATATATGTGGTACTGAGGAATCGAACCCAGGGCTTCATGTATATGAGACAAACACTCTTGCCACTGGGCCATATTCCCAGCCCCTCCCTGAGTTCTTTAAAATTACTTTAGTTCAAAGTAGCATATTTTCCACTCAGAATTCAGCTCGTTCCCTTTTGGCGCATTTTGACAAGAACTGAGAGCTCTGTTGTTGCATGTATGTCTCCTCAAGGCTTGATTGATTCTCTTTTTTTTTCCTTCTCAGGCAGATTTCAAACTGATGTGTGATAATGCAATGACCTACAATAGACCAGACACTGTATACTACAAGTTAGCCAAGAAGATCCTGCATGCAGGCTTTAAGATGATGAGCAAAGTAAGGAAACCATTAACGTGAGCCAGAGAACCAGAGCTCTGTTCTAACTTTCTGTGACTCTTGGCTCACAGAGAATGACATGCTCCATCCATCTGCCACGCTGACCCTGGTGTTGACCCCTGCTCTAGGTCGTCCTCTCCTCCTGCTACTGTGTACAGTGTAGCTGGATGTCTCCTACAGGGCTGGTGGATGGTGGTGATCTGGAGCAGCTTTATGGGTTGGTTTGTGTGGTGGCCTCACTGAGCATTGGCAGCACTTAGCCTCCTTGGCTTTCTAGATGGATGCTGTGAGCCGGGCTGCATGTGTCTCCTGCAGATGAGGGCTCCTTGCTGTGCTCCACTGTCCCCATCACACCCCTCCACCAGCTCTGGGTCACCTCTCTGGGTGCTTGGCGCCCTCAGCCACTCCTACTGCAGTGCCTGACAGCGGTTAGGCCAGGTGAGGCTGTGGCCATCTCATGCCATCCATCGTCACGGTGCTGTGGCTGTGAGGGAGAGGTAAAGTCCTGCTGCTCTGTCCTTTCTGATTCTAGGAGCGGCTGTTAGCTTTGAAGCGCAGCATGTCGTTTATGCAGGACATGGATTTTTCTCAGCAGGCCGCTCTTTTGGGCAGTGAAGACACAGCAGTTGAGGAGACTGTCCCCGAGGTTGTCCCAGTGCAAGTAGAGACTGCCAAGAAATCCAAAAAGCCGAGTAGAGAAGTCATCAGGTAAGGCTCCTTGGCAGTCACCAGGAGGACAGCAGTGCGTGCACTAAGGGGGGTGGAGGAAGCCAGTTCCCACCATAGAGAGGAGCCTGGTGTCCTTGGGCTGAAGGCCTTTCTAAACCTGCAGTGTGAGAGGGAAGTGGCTGTCCCTTCTTGCCTACTTTGAGGTGAGGGTTACCTAGTAAAGTCAGCACCATTCATGATAGGTGTCTGCAGACCCCAGACACTACATGAAAGTTCCTGCTATCTGCTATCACGCTCTCCTTTCACTGTCCCTAGAAGCTTGTGCACAGGCATATCAAATCAACCCTTCTGACCATTAGCTGGTCTTTGCTATGTGTAAGTGCTGTTTGCCAAGGTTTGTTAGCCCCTCCTTCAGAGCAGAGCATCTGTGAGAGCCTCCCTGCCCACCTCCAGCTCTTCCCTGTCCAGGGCACAGGAAGTTTTTGGCCCATTTGGCATCAGTACTCAAGAGACACAATGCCTGAGTTGGCTTTTTCGGCACTAAAGGGAAGAGCAGCCAGAGGTCAACATTAGGAATGTGTGGACACTTGGGAGCAGCTCCTCGTTCCTTAGGCCATAAACAATAGGGTCCTTCAGGAGCCCCTACCCCTTTTTATATGCAGCACCCAGGGGTTTCCAGTCTGCCTCTTTTTTCATGGTGGCCAGCTGTTGAGACAGAGGTTGAGACAGGGTTTTTGTTTGTTTGTTAGTTTGTTTGTTTTATTCATGTTCTGGTACTGGAACTTGAATTGAGGGCTTTGTGTTCTTGCTTGAATTTTATGCCCAAAATTGATGCTCTCCCACTTGAGTATACAACATACCTCATACCTCCACTTGTAGCTTTTTGCTGGTTAATTAAAACTAAGAGTCTCATGGACTTTTCTGTCCAGGATGTTTAAACCATGATCCTCAGATCTCAGCTTCCTGAGTAGAATTACAGTGTGAGCTACCAGTACCTTTTTTTTTTCTTAAATCATCTGTTTTATTGTATTTAACTTTTTGTTGCCGTTAGTATCTATGGATTGCACAAGGTTTCAGTAGCTGATTTGAAGGCTCTTTGTTGAAATCCTGATCAGTTACATACTCCATTTTTCTAGGGTTGTATGGCTGCTCTGACTGTTTTGAGCTGTGTTTGTGGGATCACTGAGTATCACAGAAGGAGTGACAGGGTGCCATGTAGAAGATGGGAGAGGACTCTGTTATGTGTATTCTCCATATATAACTTAAGCAGGAACTGAGTCCAGGTCACACCTCATGGCCTGGGGTTGCATGAAGTTGAGAGACAGAAGGTTGTGTTTCTTCATGAAGTCCCACAAATGCCACTGTACTTCCTGTGGTCCCTCTGATCTCTCTCAGTCCTCCAGTTGGAGGACTGAGTCTTGCCTTGACAGAGTCTTGTCTATTGAGTCTTTCTGGACAATGGTCCACCTGGTTTGTGGGGTTAAGAGTTTATATTTAGATAGAGTGGCAAAGAGTTGTAGTGTTTTCGTTTTTGCTTTTTTCCAAATATCTAGATATCAGAGGCCCCTAGCATCACAAGCAACAGTAAGTCAAGAGTCATGCTGATAGGTCTACCCTGCCCGGAGGAACCTTGACAACAACTCACAATTGCTTGTTCCTCTGCTGACTTTGTAGGGCACTGTGATGTAGCAGGCTCTGCTCTTGCTGTAGCAACCATCCCTTTGCCTGCAGACCCACACCCACGAAGGGGGCGGGGTGCCCCCATGGTGCCAGCTTTTCTCCTATTTGGATTAGAACTCCTCCTGGGGAGCCCAGGCCACTTGCTGATCTAGCAGTTCTTTGTGCTTTTTTTTTTTTTTCTTTAACTTTTTTATTGTTAAGATGATGTACAGAGGGGTTAGTTACATATTTAAGGTAGTGAGTACATTTCTTATACTTGTTACCCCTTCCTCATTTTTCTCCCACCTTCCCTCCCTCCAACCCCCCACCCCTTCATTGTTTTTTTTTTAACCTTCCCAATGATGGACATTGTCATTCTAGTCTACAATGCTTATGAATTCTATGAACATTAAGAATAAAACAATTTCTTCCAGGTCGGGTGATATGTACATTGTTTTCATTTTGCTTAGTATAATCTGTTCCTCGTCCACCTCCCCCCGTTCCCCCCCTCCCCCCGCTTGCTGCTCTTGAGTTGCTTAGTTTGCTTTCATCAATGTCCATTGCAGCTATTGGGCCCCCCTCTACTGTATTTTTTTCCCCACCTGTTTTCTAGTCATTCTGTGCCCTCCTCCCAGCTTCCCTCAGATGTATACCATATGTGAGGTAAAGAATGTAGGATCCTCTAAATACTGTAAGACTAATTAAGAAGAGGTCCTTTGTTTCCTTATCTTTGGAGTTCTTTTCAGTTTGTATATTTTAAGTACATATGAAGTAGTGCTTGGGTCTTACTTTTTGGTACATTTCTCCCAAGACAGTCCTTTTTTGGTCTCACTGTGTATTAATATCTTGAGTCCTGTATACTTTGTCATGTCTCTTTGCAATTTGATTCTAATACCTGCTTTGTGCTTCTTTTCCTGGGCAGTGTGGAGGACTATTCTCCAACTGGCCCACAACCTACTTGCTGGGCCCAACTGTAGCCCTCAATCTGTTACCTTAATACCTTTCATGTCTGTAAACCATAGAATTTCCTTCTGTATTTCCTCTGCTGTTCTTAAGATAACAGTGTTTAACTGAGACATACAAAGCACAGAAGGTCTACAGCTTACACTTTTCACTCTGATGACAGCATCTCATTTTGCTGTAGTTAGAATGTGAAAGGGCACTCTAAGAAGTGGGAAGGTTAAGCTTTACCCCTCATTGCCCTGCTTCTGTGAGGAGCTTCTCCACAGAGGCTAGGTTAGGTTCTGACTAGTAGGCAGGGCAGGATCATGCCTGTGGTGATGTTTGATGTCCCTGCTTGCAGCTGCATGTTCGAGCCTGAAGGGAATGCCTGCAGTTTGACGGACAGTACTGCGGAGGAACACGTGCTGGCCCTCGTGGAGCATGCAGCTGATGAGGCTCGGGACAGGATCAGCCGGTCCCTCCCTGGCAGCAAGGTAGTGCACTGGTTCTTCCCACTAGGAAGCCCCAAACACCAGTGTGTCTTTACAGCCAGGCACAGGTTTTCATCATGAGCACCACCCAGTGCCACACTTTATGCCAGAGTAGTCTAGGTTATAGTGCTTTACTTTGGTCAATATAAATAACTGAAATAGGTGAGAGTGTAGCTTAATGGTAGAATTGCTTGCCTAGCATTAGCGAGGTGTCCCAGGTTCTGTCACCACAGAAACAGCCACAAAATTGAAGATTCATTTTGCATGGGTTTTTTTTCTTCTCTTTTTGGTAGTGGTACTGTGATTTGAATTCGGGTTCTGTTGCTTGCTAGGCTGGTGATCTACCACTTGAGCCATGTCCCCAGCCCTTTTGTTACTTTTTTTTCCAGATAAATTTTCATCTAGTGTTTTACTGGGCTGACCTCAGATCTTCCTGCCCATCCCTCCCTTTCCTTCCTGTGCCTCCTGCATAGCTGGGATGACAGGTACATATCTACTACATCTCCCTTGTTGATTGAAATGAGGTCTCGATCCTTGATTTGACTCTCTTGCTTGCCACCTCCTTAGTAGCTGGAGTTATAGGTGTGAGCCACTGTGCCTGGCTGCCTTTCTTTTTTTAATATGCCTACTAGAAGACAGAGTCACCTGTGTGGCCCACAAAGCCGTTCTTGGCAGTGTGGCTCTGCTCTTGCTGAGCTCTACCCCTGGATTCAGCTCTTTTTCCAGTGAATTCTGGCTCCTTTCATGAAGAACCTTGTTTAGAAACTGAGATCCACTCTCAGTGGATCTGAAGCACTCTGAGGTAGAGCCAGGATATACACGTGTATGTGCACACCAAGTATTCTTGTGGCTTCTGGGCAGAAGCCTTTAGCCACATTCATGTTACCAGGAAGTACACATGTGTGCACATGTACTTGTACTCCTATGGCTTCTATCTACACTCACATTTGCATTTGCTGAAAACTCTGTTCTGTGCCAACTCTGCTGTCCCATTCATCACATGTATCCAATACAACAGGTCCCCTCCACTTCTCTCGTGCTAGATCTACCCTCCCACCTTTTCCTGCACCCTGCCCACCCCGTTGGGCTTTGCCTCATGGCTGCTACTCTTACATGAGCCTCTTCCTCCTGTGCACAGGCAGCCATCTCTCTATCCCATGTCGCTGTGTCCCCTACCCCAACACATAGCACATGTCAACACATTAGTGCCTCATCTGCCTGGGTCTTTTGATAGCTTTAGACAGAACAAGGTGTTGGGTGGTGAGTGTTCAGTAGAGCTGGCTTCTCTGTGTTTTAGATGGAGCCTGCAAAGCACCAGATGCTGGTCTAATGCTTGCTCCTCCTCATTTTGTACAAACTTATAAACTTTTCATTAGATCTGGGTCAGAGTTTTTGCTTGAAAAGCACTCTCTTTCAAAAGGGTCACAAGGAACCTGAGACATTTTTTGATAGCATATAGATAGATGTTTTCAGTTGCAAGCAGGTCAGTCCTTGGTCCCAGAGGACATGTGAGAGGGAGTCTCTGCTGTTTGCTCCTTGAGGAACTGGTGGCATTGTCATTGTGCCCTTTGGGTTTACCCAGGCTAAAGCCTTTTCTTTGGTTAGCACATCATTTGTGCTCCGGTAGAAGGCTACAACCTCCTTTGTGGAACAACACTCAGGTGTTTGTTGCTTGCAGATGGGCTACTTGAAGAAGCTGGCAGATGGGAGCCTGCTCTACAGTGTGGTGAATGCAGCTGAGCCGGATGCTGATGGTAGGTGCCCTGCAGGGCCTGGCTGGTTGCTGCCACACAGTCCTGTGAGCTCTGTGCGTGTGACAGAGGGCATGTGTTTTATGTCCACATATCCATACACGACTGGTAACAGGTTAGTGATGCTGCTGCCCAGCTTCCTGTTTCTTCACACATTCATGTGCAGAGTGAGCTAGTAGGTGTTGTCAGGGCTGAGTGGTGACCAGGCCTATGAGGTTCTTTGGAGCAGCATCAGCCTCCTGAGTTGGGTTTACAGCACTTTTCCAGCAGCCTGAGTGTTAGCTTGGACGCTTTGAAGCTCAGCTGACATAGAAGTAGGATTCCCTCTGGAAGGTGTGGTGGAGGTGTGAGTGACATGGGGCCGTGCCATGTGAGTGTACATGGAGCCAGCCCCTCCTAGTGTGAGTGCACGTGGGGCCAGCCCATCCTAGTGTGAGTGTACGTGGGGCCAGCCCCTCCTAGTGTGAGTGCACGTGGAGACCAGCCCCTCCTAGTGTGAGTGCACGTGGGGCCAGCCCCTCCTAGTGTGAGTGCACTTGGGGCCGTCCCCTCCTAGTGTGAGTGCACGTGGGGCCGTCCCCTCCTAGTGTGAGTGCACGTGGGGCCATCCCCTCCTAGTGTGAGTGCACGTGGGGCCAGCCCCTCCTAGTGTGAGTGTACGTGGAGCCAGCCCCTCCTAGTGTGAGTGCACGTGGGGCCAGTGCCTTCTAGTGTGAGTGTACGTGGAGCCAGCCCCTCCTAGTGTGAGTGTACGTGGACACCAGCCCCTCCTAGTGTGAGTGTACGTGGAGCCAGCCCCTCCTAGTGTGAGTGCACGTGGGGCCAGCCCCTCCTAGTGTGAGTGTACGTGGACACCAGCCCCTCCTAGTGTGAGTGCACGTGAGGCCAGCCCCTCCTAGTGTGAGTGCACGTGGGGCCATCCCCTCCTAGTGTGAGTGTACGTGGAGACCAGCCCCTCCTAGTGTGAGTGTACGTGGAGCCAGCCCCTCCTAGTGTGAGTGCACGTGGGGCCAGCCCCTCCTAGTGTGAGTGTACGTGGAGACCAGCCCCTCCTAGTGTGAGTGCACGTGAGGCCAGCCCCTCCTAGTGTGAGTGCACGTGGGGCCATCCCCTCCTAGTGTGAGTGCACGTGGGGCCAGCCCCTCCTAGTGTGAGTGCACGTGGGGCCGTCCCCTTCTAGTGTGAGTGCACATGGGGCCAGCCCCTCCTAGTGTGAGTGCACATGAGGCCAGCCCCTCCTAGTGTGAGTGCACGTGGGGCCAGCCCCTCCTAGTGTGAGTGCATGTGGGGCCATCCCCTCCTAGTGTGAGTGCACGTGGGGCCAGCCCCTCCTAGTGTGAGTGCATGTGTGGCCAGCCCCTCCTAGTGTGAGTGCACGTGGGGCCGTCCCCTCCTAGTGTGAGTGCACATGGAGCCAGCCCCTCCTAGTGTGAGTGCACGTGGGGCCAGCCCCTCCTAGTGTGAGTGCACATGGGGCCGTCCCCTCCTAGTGTGAGTGCACGTGAGGCCAGCCCCTCCTCGTGTGAGTGCACTCATTGCCTCATGCTGTTCCTCTACCTAGTCCCTTTTACAGCCACCATGTCTGGTGTCCTGCTCTGTCCAGCTCCCTCGTGGCTCTGCGGAGGTCACTGTGCCTAATCTTCTTCTCAGCCTCCTCTCATGGCCTCAGTTCTAGTGTTGTTCCTCTACTCAGACCCAGATAAGCAGGGGTGTTTTGTTTTCTCAGCGTGTGCCACTCATAAATTCTGACTTTGGGGCTGGGAATGTGGCTTAGTGGTAGAGTGCTTGCCTAGCATGCACAAAGTCCTGGGTTTGATTCCTGAGTACCAGATAAACAGAAAAAGCTAGAAGTAGTGTTCAAGCCCCAGCCAGCACTAGCCAAAAAATAAATAAATTCTGACTTTGTCAGCTATAATAAATGGTCCTGTTTTCCATGAGAGATGAGATGAGGTGATCAATACTTAGAAGTTTGATGTTCCAGTCAGTAATGAGGACCTGTTCCAATCCTTGCGTAGTGTTTGCATAGTAATTTAGTATGGTTGATGGGCCATCAGCTGAGTGAGTGTTTTGTTGTTGCACCATGTAGAGGGAGATTTCTTGGAGGTGTTAAGTGAGTACTTTGAAAATGTTAAGAAAATACTAAAAGCATTGCTGGTGTAATGGCCAACAGACATGAATTTGGTGGACAAAAGTTTGAATTGCATTCACGGTATTGTCTTTGGGGTAGTTGTGAGATGGAACTGAAATGTAGTCAGTGTTGAGAATTGCTCTCATAAATTTATTTTTAGGTAGTCACTGTACAGTTCTTGTCTCCCCCCATCCACCCTCTCAAGCTACGGTGCTGTAGCGGGGTCAGGGTCAGGTCCTACCTGCTCACACTGCCCTACCTCTTCCCACAGAGGAAGAGACACACCCTGTGGACCTGAGCTCACTCTCCAGTAAGCTGCTCCCAGGCTTCACCACGCTGGGTTTCAAAGATGAAAGAAGAAACAAAGGTGAGTGTAGTATCCACAGGAGGAGCCCGTGGGAACTGAAGGGAAGCCGGGACTCTGCTGATAATGGAGTGGTGAAATAGTTCCTTCATCCTCTAGGATTTTCTTCACGTAGCTTTATTGCTGGATCTGGATTTAGATTCTAAAACTAAGACCAGTTAAAAGAATAGGTAAAGTCACACTTGGTAACAACGGAGCTGGACTGAGCTTCCTGAGGCTCTTCTGGCAAGCTGGCCACCTTGCCCTGGTGTGGGAGTCTTCAGGTGGTTGCAGAGGTGGAGCTGTGATGCCTTGCTGCAGACCTATCATGTTTCATCCATTTGGAATATGTACCTTGGATGCTCACAAAACTTGTTTGGCATGTATATTGTTGTGCACTCATCCTAAGGCTTTTCTTCTAGATGCTGTGTTTTAGTGCACCTATGCATGTAGCGAAGCTTGCTTTTTGTGTGTGTGCATATAATGGTAAATCTTGCTCTGATGTGGGTGCTTTTTGCATGAGGCTTTTTGAGCATACCGTATGTGTATATCATGAGGCTTAGTCTGGTGTATGCATGTTTGTATGTGTGTACATGCATGCGTGTGTATTTTAAAACTAGATAACAGGCTGATGCTCCTTCATGAACTTGCCTTTTGGGACAAATTGCCATTTCTGCTCTTGAATCTCAATGTGCTTCTGTAAAATTTTAGTAACTTTTTTTTTTGAGGTATGAGTGTTTCATAAACCTGGTGAGCACATTGATTTGCATCTCCTGAGTTTTTCTTTGTGTAATCTTTTTTTTGGAAACATCCTTCCTGGAGTTCAGGATATTTCTGTCTGCTCTCAGTCCTATTTTCACTATTGCTGTGACTCCTGCCTACACTATGTCCTTGGAGGGCCAGCTTAAGAGTCTGCACTGGCCACTTAATGGAGATTGCTTCTGCTTCTCATCCTTGTTTCACCTTTACCACAAACAATCTTCCTTGCACAGGATAGCTTGGTGTCCCCTCAACTTTATCACAAACACCATCTCTTTGCACTGTATAGCTGGGAGTTCCTCCAGACACCATCTCCTTGCACTGTATAGCTCGGTGTTCTCTCCAAACTTTGGCTTACGGGTATCACCTTTCTGGAATGCATTTTTCTGAAGCTCTGTTAAAATCCTGTCTGTTTTGGCTTCCTTTTAAATGAAGCCTTCTATAATGCACAATTCACCCATACCCTTGCTTTCCCTGCCTCTCCTTCACTGCTGTTGATATCTTTTCACTTTGCTTTTGAGTCTTTGTCTTTATCCTCTGATATGGTTCTAAATGGAAGCCATTCTGTCTCAAGGGAACATTTTTTATTGCCACTGTAGCACCTCATGGGGATAGGTCAAGGATGCTGCTTCAGAGTGCAGAACACACCCAGCACAGATCTCGCAGCCTATGATGGCATTCCTGCAGTGGTGGAAAAGTCCACCTCTTTCTCTGCCCAGCCTTCTCCCATGGTCACTAAAACTGGTGCTCCTCCTCTGCCCAGCCTCCTCCTATAGCCACGGAGCCTGGTGCTCTTCTCTGCCTAGTCAGACTATCTGACTAACTGTTGTGTCCCCTGGGACAAGAGCAGATCCTACCTGTCTAGGTTCAGTTTCCCATAACTCACTCCATTGGTAATCCAGGCAGGCATGTCCCTTCAGCATAACTGAGCAGCCTTTCTTCTGAAGCCCTGGTCCATAGAGGTGAATGAGCTCTATTGGTCACCCACAGACAGTTCCCACTGCTGCACTTTGCTCAGCAGTAGAAAGTTGATGGAGGAAAGGAGGGTCAGGGACCGCAGTGGGAAGTCCATAGAGAAAGAGAGGGCCAGGGTCCACAGTGGGATTCTGTAGAGAAGGAAAGGAAGGCCAGGGAACCATCTAAAGGAGACACAGCTTGGTTATGTGGATCTGACATCTTCTTGGTTCTCTCACAGTCACCTTCCTCTCCAGTGCCAGCACTGCACTTTCTATGCAGAACAACTCCGTGTTTGGTGACTTGAAATCAGATGAGATGGAGCTGCTGTACTCAGCCTATGGAGATGAGACAGGAGTACAGTGTGCACTGAGGTAAGGCAGGTGCATGGCAGTGTCCAAGAGCCCTTGCTTGGTGTATGGCATGAGCTGTTTCCTAGTGAATGGTTCAGGGCCCTGAACAAAAGAACACTGGCATCAGGGGCAAGAGGGTAGTAGAAATTCCCACATTATTTCCAGCTGTCCATTCTGGTTGGCTGCACACCAATCTTAAAATTGAGGTAATTAAGGCTAATTTGGGGTGGGCAATGTTATCCAGGCCACAGAGTACTAAAGAGTATGTATGTTTAGCTACCTAGGAGGCAGAGATCAGAATGATTGTAGTTTGAAGCCAACTTGGGTAAAAAGTTTGCAAGGTATTTTCTCAACAGAATAAGCTGGCAGTTGTGGAAGGAAGTGTA
The DNA here is from genome assembly GCF_023159225.1 of Perognathus longimembris pacificus. Lineage (NCBI taxonomy): Eukaryota > Metazoa > Chordata > Mammalia > Rodentia > Heteromyidae > Perognathus > Perognathus longimembris. The sequence continues at coordinate 459,772 of NC_063179.1, read as the reverse complement.
AATTGGAACTGTGGGCCTGGTACAGTCCTGGACAAAAAGTGAATAAAAAAATAACCAATGTGAAAAAAGACTTGGACAGGACTCAGTAGTAGAGTGCTTGCCTAACATGCACAAGACTGAATTCAAACCTCAGTGCTTTCAAAACAACACCCAACAGGTACAAGTTGCTCAGGAGATTAAGATCTGAGATTTGAAGCCAGATGGGGCAAAAAAAAAAAAAACAACTATGAGACTCCTATCTCCATTTAACCAGCTGAAAGCCTGACATTTAGGTGGCCCAAGTGGAAATCCTTGAGTTGAAAAAGCCAAGCAAGAGCTAAGTTCAAGCACCACTATTACCACAAAAAGAAGAGAATGTGTGCTTTTACGTGTTGAGCCCAATGTATATGCTTACTAATTTTATTTCACACTAAGAAACGTTTCTCAGTGGCTATTCTTCAGCTGGAGCCACTGTGAAAAACCTTCATAGTCAAGGTTTGACCAACAGACCTCCCTGGCTGGAGGTCTACAGCTGCATATCTCTAGGACCTTTGGCATTATTCTCCCCCGTCCTTGTATGGTTGTTCCTCTGTGTGCCAATCTGTCCTGACCTCCTCCACTGTGAGGACACCAGGTCAGATCAGGAGTAGGGTGACTGAAAAGACTTATCTCAAATACACTCCCATTCTAAGGTGCTGGGTCAAGAGTGTAGCTGAAATGTACAAGCAGAAAAGGAAATTATGGAAACAATTCCATTTAGAGTAGCCAAAAAACAAAAAAAACAAAAAAACGTACCTAGGGATCAACCTAACCAAGGACGTGACGGACCTATTTAATGAGAACTATAAAAATCTAATAAGGGAAATCAAAGAAGACACAAGGAAATGGAAAGACCTCCCATGCTCATGGGTAGGCAGACTCAATATAGTGAAAATGGCCATATTGCCCAAATTGTTATACAAATTCAATGCAATCCCTATCAAAATCCCAGTCACATTCTTCACTGAAATAGAGAAAGCAATCCATAAATTCATATGGAACAGCAAAAGACCTAGAATAGCCAAAGCAATTCTAGGCAATAAAAGCAGTGCAGGAGGTATCACAATACCAGACTTCAAGCTCTACTACAGGGCCATCATAACAAAAACAGCCTGGTATTGGTATAAAAACAGACCGGAAGACCAATGGATCAGAATTGAAGATCCAGAAATAAAACCGCACTCTTATAGTCAGCTGATATTCGACAAAGGTGCTAAAGACATACAATGGAATAAACATAGCCTCTTCAACTACTGGTGCTGGGAGAACTGGGCAGCCATATGCAGAAAACTCAAAGTAGACCCAAGCCTATCACCATGTACCAAGATCAACTCAAAATGGACCAAGGACCTCAATATCAGACCTGAATCCTTGAAACTACTGAAGGACAGAGTAGGAAAGACGCTAGAACTTATAGGCACAGGAAGGAACTTCCTGAATAGAGTCCCAGGGGCACAACAAATAGGGGAGAGACTTGACAAATGGGACTACTACAAATTAAAAAGTTTCTGCACAGCTAAGGACATAGCCACCAAACTAGAAAGACAGCCAACCATATGGGAAAGGATCTTTACCAGCACAGCAACAGACGAAGGCCTATATCTGTCATCTACAGAGAACTCAAAAAACTAAGCCCCTCCAAGCCCAGTAAACCAATTAGGAAATGGGCAAAGGAGCTAAAGAGAGACTTCACAAGAGAAGAGATAAAAATGGCAAAGAAACATGAGGAAATGTTCAACATCCCTGGTAGTAAAGGAAATGCAAATAAAAACAACCCTGAGATACCACCTCACTCCAGTTAGAATGGCCTATACTCTGAACTCAGGCAACAACATTTAAAGCCCTAGGCAAATTTTCTTTGGCGCAGGCCACGTGGGTACTGTATATGTTCTTGGTACATTGTGTATTGTATATATGTCTACCTGACCTAGGGAAGGGAAAGAAAAACAGGGTGTAAGATATCACAAGAAATGTACACACTGCCCTACTATGTAACTGTACCCTTTTTGCACAACACCTTGTCAAAAAAATTTTGTTTAATTAATAAATAAATTACAAAAAAAAAAAAGAGTGGGGCTGGGGATATGGCCTAGTGGCAAGAGTGCTTGCCTCTTATACATGAGGCCCTGGGTTCAATTCCCCAGCACCACATATACAGAAAATGGCCAGAAGTGGTGCTGTGGCTCAAGTGGCAGAGTGCTAGCCTTGAGCAAAAAGAAGCCAGGACAGTGCTCAGGCCCTGAGTCCAAGCCCCAGGACTGGCCAAAAAAAAAAAAAAAGAGTGTAGCTGATAGACTGTGTAGGGTGGTGGAAAATTCAGAGACTAAATTACAGAGACTAAAATAATATTTAACCACAAATATAGTGATATATTGTTTGTACTTTTTGTTTCTGTGGGTCATCCTTGTATAATTCTAGTTGTTTGTTTTGGGTTTTTTTGCCAGTCTTGGGGCTTGAACTCAGGGCCTGAGCACTGTCCCTGACTTGTTTTTGCTCAAGCCTAGCACTCTACCACTTGAGCCACAGTGCCACTTCCAGCTTTTTCTGTTTATGTAGTGTGTTGGGGTCCATCTTCCCCCTTGATGGAAGGGGCTTGATGCACCTCCCCCAGCCCTGGGGAATGCAGCCCTTCTACCCCCTCTGGATTGGAATCCAGAGGAACCGGTTGGGCAAACAGCCCCCCAACCTTCTAGCCAGCCAACCTTCTAGCCAGCCCGGCGCGCTCGAGTGATGTTAGCCCTTGGGGGTCAGGTGATACCTTTCAGCCTATCGACATCCTGGCCAAACCCCTCCCTCCCTCCTTGTCCTTATCTCAATAAAGTCAGTTCGCTCTAAGAAGCCAGCCCCGTTGCATGTGTACGTTGCAGGCAGTCACACTTCTACGGCAGGTCCCGTGCGCGTCAGGTCGGAGCGACCCCCACGTTCCACTCTAACTTACCTGCAGGCCGGGGGTTAGGGGAGAGGACGAGAAGGAAGGTGGAAAGAAAGAAGAAAGAGTCCGAGCCGGGAGGGGCAAAGAAAAAAACCCCAACAGTAGTGCTGAGGAGTCGAACCCAGGGCTTCATGAATGCAAGGCAAGCATTCTACTGCTAAGCCACATTACAAGCCCAGTTCTAGTAATTTTTATGGCTAAAGTATAAATTAACTTTCAAAGATATATAAAGATAGAGAGTCTAACTTCATTTTCAAAGATCGAGAACAAAATTTATTTAGCCCTTTATCAAATAAATGAATATTAGATTTGTTGGGTTTGTGTGTGTATATATATATAAAAGTAGAAGTGGAATGGAGGAGAGAGTTTCTTTCAGGAGAGGGTGAGAGAGAAATGAGGGCTGGGGAACTACCACTCAGAGTCCAGACTGGCCCAGCAGTGCTCAGCTCAGCCCCTCCAGGGCTCCAGGGGCAAGTTGTCCTCAGACCATCTGCATCCTATTTCTCTCCCCAAGTTGGTGCTCCCAAAACTCTGGATGCCCCACGGTGAAGATCTAGATCGGACTGCCTTACAGCTAGAGGAGGCAATACAAAAGCTGGTGGTCCAGGTCAGGCTCTGAGGTTCCAGGCTGATGAGCACTTTACTTGGGCCTTTGTCCTCCTCTGGTTGCAGTGTTCCCAATGACCGTTTACCTTGTCTACAGGCTTCATGCCTAATTCAGCCCTCTTTGTTCCTCTGTGATATTCTCCTGTGTCTGGGATCCCATGGGGCCATGCTTGGTGCTTTTGTCCTGGCATTTTGGATGCTTGTTCTCTACCTAGATTCGATTTTACTTCTAAGCTAATGTATTCATATGATTTGAAAACTAAGGTGATACCAAAAAGTGTGCACATAATCTCATCATTCCCTTCCCTCTGTCCTACTCACCACTGCACCATTCCAGGTGGCAGTGCTTTTAAATTCAAGCTGGTATATTTGAGCATCTTATCTTTTACAGAAGTTAGATAGCATGAGTTATATACACTTAGGGATTGGGTACCTGTCAATGTATACCATCTCTGCTTCCCTAGACTACTTCCCTAGAAATTTTTTTTTTTTTTTTTTTTTTTTTTGGCCAGTCTTGGGGCTTGGACTCGGGGCCTGAGCACTGTCCCTGGCTTCTTTTTTGCTCAAGGCTAGCACCCTGCCACTTGAGCCACAGTGCCACTTCTGGCCGTTTTCTGTATATGTGGTGCTGGGGAATCGAACCCAAGGCCTCATGTATATGAGGCAGGCACTCTTGCCACTAGGCCATATCCCCAGCCCGAGATTTTTTTTTTTTTAATGGCCATATTCCACTTTGGAAATCTCTGTTCTTCAAGAGTACCGACCTAGGCAATCCCCAGAGGATTATCTGAAGGAGGCTCTGAAGTCCAGACCTTAGTCACTGGAGGGCAACAAAACCTTAAAATTAGAGAGATTGTGCTTTTCAACTTATTCTCTCACATAGTCGTCTTCTAGCCTGCAGGAATTTGTGAAGGATGCTGGAAGCTACAGCAAGAAAATGGTGGATGACCTCCTTGACCAGATTACAGGTGGAGACCACTCAAGGATGCTCTTCCAATTAAAGCAGGTGGGTTGTGTACACCATGCATCTTTGTACACAGGCTCTGGGCCCCACTTTGGTGTGGCTTCCTGTGCAAACAGTTCATCCAGGCCAGGTAGGCTTCCAGAAGAAGGTAGTGCTTAGGTAACTGGTTCTTTCCTGTCAGCTTTTAACAGCTAGTTGTCTTTAAAGAGCTTGCCATATGTTCATCAGCAGTCTTAAGTCCAAATTCCTTCCACCTGTCATCATTTTCCTTCATCTTGAAGACCTTCTTTTGATATTTCTAATCACACAGATTTGCAGACAGTAAGCTCTTAGCTTTGCATGTTGTGAGGGCAAAAAGTATGTACATGTGGTATGGTCTCAGCGTTTGCTCACTGGGATTTTGGTGTGCTAGATACTTGATGTCATTTCAGATGTTACAAGTGCTCTGCTCGCTTTTATTGTTTGTCTCGTATTTTTTTAGTGTGGATAAATTATGTTGCTGTGGCTTCAAGTTCAAATTCATCAGAACCATTTTCTTGCCTTGTTTAAATCCTATTGTTAATTCCAGCTAGGGATATTTTCATTTAAAATACTAGTTTTTCATCTCTAGAATTCCATTTGGTCCTTTTCTTAGATCTTGTATTCTCTCACATTGTGTTAATATTTTTCTGTAAATACTTGAGCATACACCTAACATTGAAAGCCTTATTCGGTGACTCTAGCATCCCTCTCTGACATTATGGATCTGTCTCTGTTGATGGCTCATTGCCTGCTCCTGATCTGTTTTGTGTTTAGAAGTTCTGGATTTATCTCACAGGGTAGGGGACAACCATCAGCCATGTGTGGCCACTTGGAAATATGGATGTGGCTAGCCTGAATTTAGATGTGACCAAATTGTGAACTGGAAATTTAGAATTTTGAAGACAAACATAAAATAGGAAATATATTTTATATGAATTATATGTTAGAATTAAAATGCTCTCAATTTGGGTGATTAGGAGTGGATATGATTGAAATATATAATAGACACTATAAAATAAAAAACATAGTCTGGGGAATGGGATGTATGTAGCTCAGTGATAGTGCTTGCCTAGCAAGTGCTACATCCTGGGTTTGATCCCTAGTACCAAAAAAGAAAAGACAAAACAAAACAAAATCATTAGTCTGTAAAATAAAAATAAAAGGTAAAGCTTAAGAACTTAGAAATTTTAAAAAATTGCACAAGATATTGGGTAAAATTTGTTACAAATAATTGCAAATTAATAGAATTTTAGTCTGGCACCAGGTGCTTGTACCAATAATCCTAGCAACTCAGAAGGCTGAGATCTGAAAATCTCAGTTCAAAGCCAGCCCATACAGAAATCTGAGAGAGGGGCTGGGGATATGGCCTAGTGGCAAGAGTGCTTGCCCCGCATACATGAGGCCCTGGGTTCGATTCCCCAGCACCACATATACAGAAAATGGCCAGAAGTGGTGCTGTGGCTCAAGTGGCAGAGTGCTAGCCTTGAGCAAGAAGAAGCCAGGGACAGTGCTCAGGCCCTGAGTCCAAGCCCCAGGACTGGCCAAAAAAAACACAAAAAAAACAAACAAACAAAAAAAAAAACAGAAATCTGAGAGAGTCTTCTATTTAATCAGCAAAAAAGCTGGAACTGGGGGTGTGGCTCAAGTGGTAGAATGCAAAATGTAAGGTAGAAAGCTGAGAGCATAAGGCCCAAGACCCCCGAGTTCAAGCCTAGCACACACACACACACACACACACACACACAAAACATAATTTTTATGTGTGGCTGCTAGAAAATTTCGAATTCAGTATGTACTTGTATATTTCTATTGGGCAAAAGCTAGTTGGATTTTATGTTTTCTTTTTATTTATTTATACTCATTTATTTTTATTGTGTTGCCAGTCTGGGGCTTGAACACTGGACCTAGACACTGTCCCTTTTGCTCAAGGCTAGTACTTATATCACTTGAGCCATTGTGCCACTTTGGCTTTTTCTGTGATTAATTGGAGAAATGAGTCTCATGGACTTTCCTGTCCAGGCTGGCTTCAAACTGCAATCCTCAGATCTCAGCCTCCTGAGTAGCTAGGATTACAGGTGTGAGTCACCAGCATCCAGCTGTTTTCTTTTTAATTATATCAATGTTAATTTTAATAAAAAGATAAACTTCCGATATCACTTTGTCCTATCAGGTAGCATCAGGATGGTCCTTACTCCAGAGATAATACAGTCTTAAGGCCCAACTTTTTTGGCCCAACTTTTTTGTAAGGTTTCTGCTCTGTTCACAAGAGTTTGGAGAGAAATTTGGCTCACTCCCACCTACTTTATACATGCACAGATGAGTATGGAGACCCCACAGCCTTTTCCAGAGCCCTTCCCACTAGTGTGAGCTTAGTTCATGCTCTGTTTGCCATCTTCCTGCTGAAGATTCTTGACAGGTAGGAAGCCACCCTGGGCACATGCTTTTTCTATGCTTTGTCAGTGGGACAAGAAGGAAATTGCTAGCCATGGTCCTGAAGTGATACTGCAATGTCAGCTAACCCTTGAGTTCTAGGTGATTACATTGCACTAGAGTTGAACAGTTTCAAGTGCATGGCAGCACTCTCTCAGCATTAAAGCATGTAGTATTAGTAGCCTTTTCTATGTGGGAACATGGTTAAAATGATAGCCACATCTCAAACAAGAGTTGGTGAAAATCATAACACAACTGCATCTCAAGTACTGTTTTGGACTAAAATCATGCAAGTATATATTAAATGACCCTTTTGAAGGATGTGCAAAACTAGAGCACTTGGAAGGTCATGCCCTGTTGGAGCCCAGGACAGTTGTGCTATAGAAAATGATGCCTGCCTGCCTGCCTCAGCAGGGATGGTGTTCTATCTCTGTCAAGATTGCCCCAGCATGTTGTGTCCAAACTACATTGCTGGACCTGTGTTCTTCTTGGTTTGAGACATTTTCAACTATACGAGTAGCCTTGTGTGTCTTCCTGCCCATACCCCTTACTCCTACGACTTCTTTGTGTATCTTCCTGCCCGTGCCCCTCACTCCTAGGCACCTTCCTTGCGTGTCCTCTTGCCCATACCCCCACCCTGGGCCACCTTCCTTGGAGCAGTCTCTGGGCCTTCAGCTAGCACAGCAAATGCCCCTGCCTCACTGCCAGCTGGAAAAGTCATGTGAGATCCCAAGTCAGTCTCTGCGCGGAACCAAGTGTGATGAGGCAGGGAACAGGGCATTGTTGCTGTGTGTGTTACAGAGCATGAAGGGATACCCTGAAATATAAGACTGCATTGAAAAAGCTGCTTTCTTGCCTCATTCCTTTACAGAGGAGAAGTGTTCCCATGAGGCCTGCGGATGAGGTGAAGGTGAGTGTCTCCAGTGTGGAATAGAGGCCCAGCCTGAGGTTTGTTCAGAGGATGACCGTCAGTCTTTGCAGGGAGTGGCAAGATTATTTCATGTCAGCCCATTTAGGAACCACATCTGCTTTAGTGACCTGATGAGAGCTCTGAACTATAGCACATTGTTCTAAGTGCAGTGCCAGGAGTTTCAGAGCAGTGGCCCTATGAGGCCATGCAGGGCCACTCACACCCTGGGGCTACTCAGAACCAGTAGCAGGTGTGGTCTGATGTGGTGGGCCATGCTGCAGTGTCTCCACTGACCAGTAGTGACCTGTGAGCCTCAGGTGATCAGGTGGGGACTAGATTTGGGCCTTTGGAACTTTCTGAGACCTGAGCATGGAGGACAAAAGCTGGGCAGCAAGAAGCAGCCCAGAGCCCTGGAGAAATGCAAGCTCATTCTCAGAATGGGCCTTGCTGGCAAGAGAAAGCTTTGGTTTTGAAATATGTCCCATCACTTCTGAAAAATGTCATAGGCTCATTAGAGTCAGTGTGTCTGCTTGTGGCATGCTTTCTTCCACAGTCCCAGAACACCTTATGAGTCTTTTATAAAGTTAGCAACGGATGGTTTGCTCCAAGTAGACAGCAAAGTTACCAAGGGTGCTACCCATCTAAGGTGAATTTTAATGTGAATTTGTGCATCCATTCATGAGCTCAAATCTTGGGTCTTTTGGACTGCAGCTTCAAGGACAAGGGATGACCTCAAATTTAGTATGTTATATTTCATTTCCGAAGCTAGCATTAACTAGCTCTTGCTTCGTTTGTATCTTACCTTCATTGTTGCTCAGTGTCTGCCTTATCTCCTGCAGGTTGGTGATGCATTGGGAGATGGCAGTGGCTCTGTCCTGGATTTCATGTCCATGAAATCCTACTCTGACGTCTCTCTGGACATCTCCATGCTCAGCTCTCTAGGTGAGTGAGTCTGCTGGGTACATCAGCCCATGTGGCTGATGCCTGTGATGCAGAAAGAGAGAAGTGTTTGCTCTCCCTCAGTTCCGGGAGCTGCCCTGGCAAATGGGACTCACAATTTGTAGACAGTTGTGAGACAGTAGGAAATAAAAATTCATGGGGTTTTTAATTTTTTGGCGGGAGGGTGGGGAGGGTACTAGAGTTTGACCTTAGAATCTCAAGCTTATCATGCAGATACTCTTTCATTTGAGCCATGCCCAAAGCCCTTTTTGGTAGTTACTTTTCAGGTAGAGTTTCACATTTTGCCTGGGGCTGGCTTTAGACCATGATCTTTCTTTGTGTCTCCCATGTTGCCAGGATTACAGGTCTAAGCTACCATGCCTACCTTTATTTTTTGAGATTTTTGCTAACTTTTCCCCAAATTTGCCTCAAACCTTGATTGTCACAATCTCTGCCTCCCAAGTAGGTGAGATTATAATTACATTCCACCACATTTGGCCCCAAATTTTCTTTAGAGCTTTTTTGTCAGGTTAGCAGGCTCAGCCTGAGGTTGCTGGCCCTAGGCAACCTCCAGCTGATCTGTGGCTATACAGGAAGATCCCTGCTGTTCTTGGCCTACCCTGAGCAGAATCTCCTTGTGGCCTCCTACTGGTCTTCTCTGTGGCCAGCCTGGGGTGTCATCTTATAGCTCGATCTGTTACAGCCAGAGATAGAATCAGCAGAGAAGTAGGTACATGGGATGAGTCCGATGGAGTCATACAAGTGGGCCCCAGTGCTTGGTGCACACCCATCCCAGGGTTAGGTGGTCCATGCTGTACATACAGTTTAGTGTCAGTGGTTGGGGAACCCCTCAGACCTAGACTCGGGGGCATCAACCTTCCTGAGGACAGTGACTAGGCTGCACACCAGTTATCCTCTTTCTTGATGCTCATGGGATTTTTCCTTATTTTACACTTTTCAGAAGTTTGTAATATTCTTGGGTTTGCTTTTCTTTAGATTGATTCATTCTTAAGCCTACATCCACATAGCTTTGGTCAAATATAGAATAATTTACCTGTCATTTCTTTACTACCCACAGCCTGCTCTTTTTCTAGGACACTAGTTCTGTGTGTGTAAGACCTCTGGGCTGCTGAAGTTGGCCACATTGACCTATCCTCACCACCTTGTTGGTCTGTCATCACTCTGGGTTGCTGGGGCTTTTCACCTGATACCTGTTTAGTAGCATGCAGGGCATCAGAGACATGTCCCTGAGCTCCTAGCTTATCTGTCAACCTCTGGAGATCTCTTACGTGGCAGTTGTACCTTCCTTCAGGCTCAGGTTGTGCTTTGCTGAGATGGAGGAGACACACAGCCTGCTGGGTCTCCTTCCTGGCTCTAGGCCATGAGCATGGAAGAGGGCCTATTCTGTGGGCTCTCTTGCATACTCTGAAGCTCTTCTCTTGTTTGTGGCAGGAGGCTAGTGCCATCTGGTCCTTCATTGTGTCCAGGGCTCAGCCTAGTGTGTATCAAGAGGCTGAGATTCAGTGGGACACTTGGCTTGAGTCTTGGTTCCTGGTAGTTTGTGTCCCTAGCCTGCTTTTCTTTGCTGTGAGCACTCACAGTGACTGTTCTGTGTGTCCAGCTACAGGCCAACCCACAGGACCTGGGGTTGGCCGAGCTCTCCAGCATCCTGTCAACCCTATTTGCAGGGAAAGTAAAGAAGGAGCTGGACCATGATGATGGTCACTTGAACTTGGATGAGACAGCGAGGCTCCTACAGGACCTGCATGAGGCACAGGCGGAGCGTGGAGGTTCCCGGCCATCATCCAACCTCAGCTCCCTGTCCAATACCTCTGAGAGAGATCAGCACCCCCCAGGTATGTTGCCAGTGGGTCTGGCCTAAGAGTGGTATTGGGTCAGGCCCACAGGTCTGGGAGGGGGTCCTGGTGTAGGAGTTTGCAGGCTATCAGCTTTGCCTTCCAGGCCTTTGAGTAGTGCCAGGACCACTGGTTGGTGCAGAGCCATGGCAAGGAGCCAAGTTAAACTTCAGAGTTTCTATTTCAACTCCAGATCTGTCCCCACAGGGCCTTCTGCCATCCCAGATTTTTGTCCTAGATGGTGTGTTAGCCTGTCTGGCATTCTTTAGTGTTCTTGGGGGCGATCAGGCTATGTTCAAGAAGGGATAGGTCACAGCACTGGCACCTGAATGAGTGTGGCAGCAGATGATGGTTCCATGGCTCCTCAAGGTGCTTGAGCACACTGGGTGCTGCCGTCCTGTCTTTGTGTTGTTGCTCTTGGTGATGTGATTGAAGCACATGGCCACCACCCAGCTTTACTCAGCTACACACAGCCACACCAGTGACACCAGCCTTTAACCACATTCCATAGGCAGACTACATCCTGACCTTGTCCAGAGAAAAAGTATTACAGCGGTTTGGCCAGAGCCAAGAGGACTTGTGTGGGGTTTTTTTGTTTGTTTGTTTTTGTTTTGTCCCATTCACCTTGTGTTGAAAGGTCAGCAAGGTATTGCTTGAAGCAGCGTCTGGGTAGCACTGGGTCAGTTCAGAAAGTGAGGTTGCTTGTATCCAGGAGGCATACTATGGCTCTGTCTGCAGGAAGCCCTTCTCGCCTGAGTGTGGGGGAACAGCCAGATGTCACCCATGACCCGTATGAATTCCTCCAGTCTCCGGAACCTGCAGGCTCATCCAGGAACTAACTTGTAGGTAGTCCCGGGGCTTTTCTTTCTTCCTAAATTTTATTTGCATGTAGTTTTTTTTCCTGAGACAGACTTTTGTCTTTCCTCTCTGGCCTTTGGCAGTGGCCTGGGAAGGTGGTGGCTTGTCTGCAGTCACGTCAGCCGCAGAGGGACAACAGCTCTGTTTAATCCTGTGAGTTCCAAGCAGTGAAAACCACGTAGAGGGTCTGAAGCTGATTGCACAGCCACGTGGACTGCACTGAGTGCCAGAGTGTGGACCAAAGCTTCCATATTGGTGCGGGGGCACAGATGAGGCCCAGTTTTCGTTCGGTGAGAGTCCTACACATCTCCAACATAGTGCGTTTCTCAGCAGACCATAGAGGACCAGCACAGGAGGCCATGGGGAGCCTCAGGCAGGCTGAGGCAGTTTCTGCTTCCAGTGTGGTGGCTGAGCCTGAGGAAGGTGGTGTTCTGCTGGGAAACTTTGAGCCGGACTGCGAGGTACTATGAAGTACTCAGAGCCGTAAAGTGTTTTGTAACTGGATATGTTTACTGGGTGCCTGCTTGTATTTGCAGAATACTGTAAACACAGATCCTAATAAAGAGACTTCTAAAATGGATTTAGTATGGTTGTTCCCTGGCCCACGGCACTGCGTTCCCTGATGGGGAAATATAAAGGTTTTCAGGGACCAGGTAAAGATGAAGGCTCAGTCCTAGGGGAAGGGCCCTGCAGGCAATGTGCAGTGTCCAGGCACAAGCATGACAACAGGCTATGCTGAGCTTTGGTGCTGGCTGCAGCCCAGTACACTGAGGTAGAGAGCAGAGCACCTAACACCTGAAAAGTGGCTACAGCTTATTCTGGCCTAGGCCAGGAATAGCCACCCTAAGAGAGCCACACTTCACTTGGGGTGACCCGGCCTAAAGCCTGCCACCTCCCTCCCCCAGGCTGCCCTTGGATCTTTGCATCCCACTCCCCCATGTCTGGGCTGTACACCCAATGCAGGGAAGGCTGGAGAAATGTCTGGACCTGGAGCCTTAGCGGGAGCTCCACTCTGGTCCACCAGCCTCAGGGAGTTTCCTGAAACTGAGATTCCATAAACATAGGCATGTCTGCCACAGTGACCCAGGGTAACCTTGCAGAGGCAGAGCCTCTTCTGGCAGCTTTAACTCTCACCAGCATCTGTCTCTGAGGGTTGCATCCAGCAGACGTGGCCTGTGTAAGATGAGTCAAGGCCCGAGTAGGATCCGCACCTGTGTGGAGCATTCCTGCTCCATCTGGAGTACTGCATCCCAGTGTCTGTCTTGGTTCTCTGCAGTGCACCTGGAGCTGTGGACCTGCCTTCCTGATGCCAGGTGCCCCAATCACCAACCCTGAGGGAAGGAGGGAAAAACCCTGTGCTTACCCTTCACTATTAAAAAAATTACTCCTATTGATTCATTTTTGTGTACAAGTCCTGGAGTTTGAACTCAGGGCCTGGATGCCATCCTTGAACTTTTGTGCTGAAGACCAGCACTTTACTGTAAGGTCCGCCCCCAGAAGGGTTCCATGCAGTGCTCTCTTCCCCCCCCCCCCCCCCGCCATTTAAGTCTTGGGCCTAGTACCTGAGTTACCTAGGTAACTGGCACACCTGGAGACAGTTACCTCCTTTGAGGTCAGATCCAATCCACCTGCCCATAGCTCCCACCTTTTCCAATATAATCTGGCTCAACACAGTCCTGCTCTCTTTTTCTCTCTTACTCTCTCTCGCTGCCTTTCTCTCTTTCCTTTTCTTTTTCTCTTCTTCCTTCCCCTCTGTCTGCCTGCACCTCCATCTTATGTGGGCTGGCAGTTTGCTCCCTCCAATAAGCTCCTTTCTCCTGAACCATGTGGCGGGTTTCCTTTCTGACAAACCTTACATTTACCATTTGAGCCACAGCTGCATTTCCAGCTTTTTGGTAGTGAATGGAGATAATAGTATCCCAGACTTTCCTGCCTGGGCTGGCTTCGAACCACAATTACTTCTCTTTTATATTGGTAAAACACAACACTAAATGAACCATTGACCGCTTTAAAGTGTACACTTTATCTGTCATGGTGTTGCACAGCCACATCTGTAAGTTTAGAACAGTTATCTTTCTGTAGAGAAGTCCTGTGGACACTGGTCACCAGTCTACCCTGACTCCGTGGAGTTGTCTTGTTTGTGGTTTTTCAAAATCTATGCCCTCCCCCCCATCAGAATGATACTGCCCCATTCGTAAGGAAATGGAAGGACTTGGAAAAAAAATCATACTAAGTGAAGTGAGCCAGACCCAAAGAAACATGGGCTCTATGGTTTCCCTCACAGGGAGTAATTAGTACATGTCTAGGACAGTCCTAGCAGATCACAATAGCACAATAGCTATGCCCATATGAACACATAAGATGTCGCTAAGTGAAATGAATTTCAAGTTATGAAAACAAGTGGTATATCACCATTGTAGTTATTTTCAACATGCCATGTGAAACCCTGCCCCCCCCTTTTTTTCTGTACTCCCTTCCTGTGGTTTTACCCCTGATAACACTGTATCTGATTTTAGTACCCTGGATATTGTATATACATGTATTGGAACTAGGGAAAGGAAAGGGAATCCCAAAATCGAGAGACAAAGGATAAAAAGATAAACCAATGCAACAGCAATACTTACAAAACTATATGGTGTAAACCAACTGTACAACTCGTGGGGGGAGGGAAATGGGGGAGAGGGGAGGCAGGGAAAAATGAGGGAGGGGATAACAAGTTGGATAAGAAATGTACTCACTGCTTTACATATGAAACTGTAACCCCTCTGTACTTCACTTTGACAATAAAAAAAAAAAAAATCCATGCCCCCTTGTGACTGGATTCACTGCCCTCCACACAGCCCATGTCATCCCAGCCTGGACAACCTGGATCCTGCCACACACTGGCTCCTACCACTGTTCTGCTCAGGACAGGGACACAGGTAGTTCTGCATTTTGTCTGTGCTGGGGCCTCCTTCCCCGGGAAGCCAGGGATTTCCTGGCCTCTTCTTGGTCAGAACAACTAATAGGGCTCAGATGACCCTTCATCTTCCTGAGCCAGATACCACCCCGCCTGTGGGTGAGTTCCAGCTCCCCAGCTACCTCAGACAATAACAGAGGAGGCTGCCGGGTGCACCAAACATATCTTACATCTTTTCAGTTCAAAGCTATACTTTGTAACACACCAGTGAGGTGCATGTAAGTCAGCAGCAGGCATATGTGATATGCCCCCATGCCTGGCCCCTCCTGTGCCCCTACCCTGCCCTCTGTGCCTACCCCAACCTTCCCTCTGTAGAACCAAGGCTGGGTCAGAGCACAACTGTTGGGAGCATCTCTGGCCTTCACTCTGACCATAGAGTTCTCTGTGATAAGCAATCACATATTGTTTGGGTGGAGGTGCTGGGACAAACAGACCATAACCTGAAGCTGACCAGAATGACTCATTTTAGCCCTGAATTGGGGTGTGCATCAAGCCTGTGTGCTTGCTGCAATTTGCATGGTGAATTAGGCACATGAGGCTATTGTCACAAGGGGCGGGCTGTTCCACAGAGGTTACTTCCACAAGTCCTAGACAGACAAGGTTGACCCTGGGTCATTTGGGGTGACCCCCACCATCTCTGAACATGGTCTGCTCACTGCTCTTGTAAGCCCCAAGTCACATGAGCTGAACATAGGCCAGGGCAAGAAACCATGTCAGCCTCCATGCTCCCAATACAACTAGTGTGCAGCCAGGACAGCAATTCCTGTCAACCTCTCTGCTCCCAGATGGCTAGCATAGGGCCAGGATAGGTAGCCTATCAGCCTCCATATCCCTCAGAGGTGCCTTGCTAATACATAGGGCAGGGCCAAGCTGGTTTCTGGTCCAGAGGTGTCTACTGACCCCTCACCTTCCAAGTTCATCTCAAGGCACCTCTGAGGGTTTGTACAGATGGGATTCGGAGGCTTCTGGTTCTCCCATCAGCCCTAAGTGTGGTTGAGTTTTCCCAAGTTGGTGGTTCCTTACTTCATGGTATTAAGTCCCTCGCCTGACATGGAGACCAGAGCCCTCGGTAGTCTGCATGTGGATTTAAGCTCTGGAAGACCTCAGCCTTTGGGACAATTAAAGGCAGGAGATAACTGCAAAATCCTACCTAAATGGGAAAGTGCAGTGTGCAGTGGGGTGTGTGTATGTTAGAGAGCATGAGGAAGACAGGTAATGGAGTGTGCATCTGTGGGGGAAACAGGACTTAGGCAGGTATGTGCACAAATGGGATGTGTGCATGGGTGTATATGCAGATGGGACGTGTAGGTGAGGATGCACAAGTGTATGCAGGGGTTCGTGTGCACCCTTGGATGTGAGGGTGCAGAAAAGAAAGGCCTCCACCCTCCCCTCATGCCAGTCCCAAGGGGGCACCCGTGGTTGGGCCACTGAGGGCCTTCAGATAGTCATGGGCCCCACAAACAGGAGCAAAAATATCTTAAGATTGGAGACACTGAGGGCAGAGGCCGCAGGGGAAGGAAGGGAGCTGTAACTCATGTTCAGTCATTCTCCAGAAAACACGGGTTTCTTCTGTTTGCCATTGAGTGACCACATTAGGAAACAGGATTAGGTCATCCCAAATCCTGGTCACCAGGGGGGCAGCAGAGCCTTCAGTGGTGGGCAGGCTCAGAGTGGCACTCTGTTTCCAGTGGGGTCAAATATAATGAGCTGATGGCTTTTCATTATGGGGTTGCAGTAGTACCTCCCTTCATCCTGTGTCTAGGGCCTTGATTGAACCCAAGTTCTTACACCTACTGAGCAAGCACTTTACCCCTTGAGCACCCTGATAAGAATTTTGTAGTCAAAACAGAAGATGTAAAGCTGTGTGGAAGATGGGTGGTGGCTCTGCCTTGAGTCCACTGGTGGGGACCAATTGACCTGTTCCCGGTCACTCTGACACCCCTCTTCCTCCCCACCCCCCACGGAGAAGCTGATGGTCTCTATGGCTCCCGACACGGCTTTGTGAGGCGCCTGGGTTCCAGGGCCCTCCTATGCACTTCCCAGTTTGACCAGCACCAAGTGAGAGGTATCTGTTCTTTGCTGCTCAGCCTCGTGAGGGAGGTGAGGAATCAGAGTAGATGACAGACATAGCTTGGCTTCTTCCCTTTGACCAGGACCCAGTATGGGGAGCCTCTGGCTCAGAGGAGAAGCTAGCATTGATAAGTAGTAATCCATTTGTTTACTTAGGAACTGGCAGGATCACTCCCCATGGGACAGCACAGTGAGGCCAGGAGTTGGGGCAGGACTAGCTGCTCCTGAGAGCACAGATGATAGACTGCACACCCTGGTCCTGATGGTTCTCGGTACTGAGCCATGGAGAAAGCTGGAGGGACAGTATGGGGAGGGATGGTAGAAGATAGTGGATGGGTGAGACAACCTGCAGACAGGGCTCAAGGCTCAAGCAAGGCCTACAGAAAGTTCCAGGACTGGCTGTGGCCAGGTTGGTCAAGACGGTAGCCTTTGATGTCTTCACACTGGATCTAAATAACCCTTCAGGGACCTCAAACAAGAGGCCTGTGCAGGAATGGCCTAAAAGAGGACCCAGACACCCCCAGAAATGCTGATTCCTGGATCCAAAGCCGCACGTCTCCAGCAACACGCAGTACAGATGTTCCTGTCCTTGAATAATAAACAGGTTTATTAAGATACAGCTGGAATAAATAAACGAAAGGGCCCCAGCTTAGAGACAAGGGTGTGATTTCGAGGGAGGTATTCCAGGATATCAGTAAGGACAGAAAGGACAGTGCAGTGTAGCTGCAGGCTGCATGTCTGTAGTGTTGTATGTTGGAATGTATAGTTATGTGTTTTGTTTGTGTGAAGTACCTATTTCATGTGTATATGTGGTGTATGTTATTGTGTTGTGTATGGTGTTATGAGTGGTGTCACATGTATATTGCATATGGTGGTATGTGCATGTTGGATGAATATTGTAAGTTTATATGCTGTATACTGTGTACGGTGTGTGCATGTTATATATTGTGTGCTAAGTGTGATG